>NW_022631186.1:1417718-1482718 GCF_010015895.1 Lontra canadensis
CCCCCAGGGGTACAGGTCTGTGAATCTCCACGTTTACAAACTTCACAGCACTCACCATAGCACATACCCTACCCAATGTCCATAACCCCCCCTCTCCCAACCCCCCTCTGCCCAGCAACCCTCAGTTTGTTTTGTGAGATTAAGAGTCACTTATGGTTTGTCTCCCTCCCAATCCCAACTTGTTTCATTTACTCTTCTCCTACCACATTAACCCCCCATGTTGCATCTCCTCTCCCTCATATCAGGGAGATCATATGATAGTTGTCTTTCTCTGATTGACTTATTTCGCTAAGCATGATACCCTCTAGTTCCATCCACGTTGTCGCAAATGGCAAGATTTCATTTCTTTTGATGGCTGCATAGTATTCCATTGTATATATATACCACATCTTCTTTATCCATTCGTCTGTTGATGGACATCTAGGTTCTTTCCATAGTTTGGCTATTGTAGACATTGCTGCTATAAACATTCAGGTGCACGTGCCCCTTCGGATCACTACGTTTGTATCTTTAGGGTAAATACCCAGCAGTGCAATTGCTGGGTCATAGGGTAGTTCTATTTTCAACATTTTGAAGAACCTCCATGCTGTTTTCCAGAGTGGTTGCACCACCTTGCATTCCCACCAACAGTGTAGGAGGGTTCCCCTTTCTCCGCATCCTCGCCAGCATCTGTCATTTCCGGACTTGTTAATTTTAGCCATTCTGACTGGTGTGAGGTGGTATCTCATTGTGGTTTTGATTTGTATTTCCCTGATGCCGAGTGATATGGAGCACTTTTTCATGTGTCTGTTGGCCATCTGGATGTCTTCTTTGCAGAAATGTCTGTTCATGTCTTCTGCCCATTTCTTGATTGGATTATTTGTTCTTTGGGTGTTGAGTTTGCTAAGTTCTTTATAGATTTTGGACACTAGCCCTTTATCTGATATGTCGTTTGCAAATATCTTCTCCCATTCTGTCAGTTGTCTTTTGGTTTTGTGAACTGTTTCCTTTGCTGTGCAAAAGCTTTTGATCTTGATAAAATCCCAATAGTTCATTTTTGCCCTTGCTTCCCTTGCCTTTGGCGATGTTCCTAGGAAGATGTTGCTGCGGCTGAGGTCAAAGAGGTTGCTGCCTGTGTTCTCCTCAAGGATTTTGATGGATCCCTTTCTCACATTGAGGTCCTTCATCCATTTTGAGTCTATTTTCGTGTGTGGTGTAAGGAAATGATCCAATTTCATTTTTCTGCATGTGGCTGTCCAATTTTCCCAACACCATTTATTGAAGAGGCTGTCTTTTTTCCATTGGACATTCTTTCCTGCTTTGTCGAAGATTAGTTGACCATAGAGTTGAGGGTCTAGTTCTGGGCTCTCTATTCTGTTCCATTGATCTATGTGTCTGTTTTTGTGCCAGTACCATGCTGTCTTGATGATGACAGCTTACAAATGTTTTTTGCTTCAATTGATATGATTATACGATCTCCTTCTTTAGCTGTTAATATGCTGAATTACATTTATTGATTTTTGAATGTTGAACCAGTCTTGCACACATAGAATAAATCTCACTTGATCATGGTGTATAATTATTTAAATACATTGTTTTATTTGACTTCCTACATTTTATTGAGGATTTTTGCATAAATCTTTCTGAGATAAGTTGCTTTACAGTTTCCCTTTATTACAATGTCTTTAGTTTTCAATATTTGAGGAGGTAATACTGGTATCAGAGTGAATTAGGAAGTGTTTCATCAGCTTCTACTTTCTGGGTGTTATTATAAATTTTTAGTATTATTGCTTCCTTAAATTACTGAGAAATGTTACCAGGGAAATTATCTGTGCCCAGTGCTTTGTTTTTGGGAGGTGATTAATTATTGATTAACTTATTAAATAAATATAGACCTATTCAGATTATCTGTTTCTCCCTGTGTGATATTTTGTAGTTTGTTTCTTTAAGGGAGTTAATTCATTTCATTGAAGTTACCAAAAGCATGGGCATGAATTTGTTCATGGTCTTCTTGTATGATCCTTTGAATTTCCATGAGAATCAGTAGCTCTCACCTCTCCTTCACATCTAATATTGGTAATAATTTGTGTCTTCTCTCTTTTTTATTCATGGTTAGTATGACTAGACATATTGGCTTTTTCAAAGATCTAGCTTTTGGCTTTGTTAATTTTCTTTGTTTTCTGTTTCCACTTTCATTGATTTCTGTCTTAATTTTTATTACTTTTTTTCCGCTTGCTTTAGGATTACATTTTTTTTCCTGCTTTTTTCTAAGGGGCAAATTTAGGTGATCGATTTTAGATACTCCCTCTTTTCTAATATATGCATTTACGCTATAAATATCTAAGTGCTGGTTTTGCTGCAGCCCACAACTTTTGATAAACTGCATTTTGATTTAAATTTTCTTGAGACTTCTTCATTGATTCTGTATTACTTAGAAGTATGGTGTTATTTCCAAATAATGGGGAAGACCTTTTTTTCAGGAGTAGACTTTAGTGATTCATCACTTAAATAAAACACCCAGTGCTCATCCCCCAGTACCACTGGGGAGGATTTTCTAGCTATCTTTCTGTTACTGATTTATAGTTTAATTCCATTATGGTGTGAGAACGCATTATATGGTTTCTATCGTTTATATTTGTTAAGGCCCAGAATGTGGTCTATTTTAGTAAATGTTTCATATGAACTTAAGAAAAAAATGCATTTTGTTCTTTGGGAAAGAGCATTCTACAAATGTAAACTAGATGAAGTTGGGTGATCATGCTGTTCAGGTCAATTGTGTCCTTATTGACTTTCTGTCTGCTTGATTTATCTATTTATCTATTACTGATAGAGGGGTATGGAAGTCTCTAACTACAATAGAACTTGCAGTTCTATCAGTTTCAGACTCAGGTAATTTAACATTCTAAGTGCATACACATTAAGGATTGTTTTATCTTCTTGGAGAAATATCCCTGATAATTTTTCTTGTCTGAACTATGTTTAGTCTGAAACCAATATGGCCATTCCAGCTTTGTCTTGATTAGTGTTAGTGTAATATGTCTTTCTGTTAGTAGACTCAGGTCCTTGGACCCAGCAAAAGTAGAAACAGGGCTGGACCCCAAATGTAGAAACAGGAGCAAGGCTTTATTGGGGCAACAGCTCAAGCTGAAGGGAGACACAACCACAGCTGGAGTGTCAGACTGGCTCTCTGAATAATGGCCAAGTTTTAAAGAGGATGAGGTGGAAAATTAGTAATGTTTAAGCATGTAGGGGCAGGGAAATGCAGGAAGTTCAAGGCATGTGTGCAGTTAAGGGAACATGCTTTTTCACAATTGTATATTTCATTTGCATGTTAAATCCTCACCCCTGGACATAATCTTTAGTATTGTAATGAGGGAAGAAGTCAGTAAAAGTTAAGCACTGGGGTCCATCTTGACACAGACTAGACTGGTTTGGTCTAGTTTTTGCCAGTCTTTGTAGTAAGCATGCTCATTTCAGTAAGCATCCTGCCTCTACATTCCTGCAACATATGCCACTTAAGAAGCATAGAATTTTAGCTTTTTTTCCCTTATGGATGTAGCCAAAGAATGCTGAATTTTATGGTCAAGGTTGAGGTGACCTGAGTCCAGTCCTGCTCTGTATCATTCTCCACTGAGAAATTTTTTTCTGTGTATTTATTACAGGTCCAACAGAGGTCTTCATAAATATTTGCACAAGTCCCCCATCCCACTGAAATATTTTATCTTTCTTAAGGGGAAGGGGCTGAAGGTGTCATCTGAAAATGCCTCCTGCTGAGCAGGAGCATTGTCCCTCTCCCATCCGAGAGGTGTAAAAATCTCTTGCTGACTGTTCTAATGACTTATAGGGACTAGAACCTCCTGTAGTGGTATAGGTTGGAATCATTGTGCCATCATGAGCTTGACCTGGAATTGTTGGAGCCTGGAAGATACAAACTTTACTAATAGGTTAAACAGGAACCAAAAATAGGTAGCAGTAGAATGGCCACCAATGGTCCCAGGAGAGGTTAAAAAACAAAACAGAACAAAAGAAAAAAAACATTGAGGAAGGCACTTTTGATTGTTAACCAAATACAGTTAGTGTCTATCTCTTAGTTGTACTGACATAGCCAGATTCTTGCTCATAAACTCTTTTTTTAAAGATTTTATTTATTTATTTGTCAGAGTGAGAGAGAGAGTGAGCACAAGCAGGGGGAGCAGAAGGCAGAGGGAGAAGCAAGCTCCCCACTGAGCAGGGAGCCTGACTGCCGGACTCGATCCGGGGACCCTGAGATCATGACCTGAGCGGAAGGCAGATGCTTAACTGAGTGAGCCACACAGCATCCCGGCTCACAAACCCCTTTTCTATTTACCTTAATCTATCCTGAGCTATTTACATAGGCATGCCAGGTTTTGTTAATAATAGCATGGACTTCTTGTTGTGCAGCAAGCCATCAGATAATTAATATGAGGCATTTCTTTTTTTTAAGGTTTATTTATTTATTTGACAGAGATAGAACAAGTAGGCAGAGCGGGGGCAGAGGGTGAGGGAGAAGCAGGTTCTCCACCTAGCAGGGAACCTGATGCAGGGCTAAATCCCAGGACCTGGGATCATGACCCGAGACAAAGGCAGCCACCCAACTGACTGAGCCACCAGATACCCCGATATGAGGCATTTCTAGGAAAACAGAGGTTGATCGTTTGAGCAAATTATAAACCCAGTGTCTGAGTCCCAAGTGCTGCCAGTAAGATCTCTAGATGTTGGGCTCAAAGCATCCTCAGATGGAGTGGGAGCAGGCAGCAGTGATCTGATGGATTTTTCTGGTTTGTGGTTCAAATGTTCCCAGTGATCTTTTTGAGTGGTCCATACAGCTACAGGCACAAAGACTGTGTAAACATGGGCCATTGTGGCAATTTTTTTGAAGTTTACCTCAAGCTGTCCAGCTTTAGTTTGTGGGCTTTAGGAAAAAAGGCAGTTTTAGTTCTCAGTGATTTCAAGTCAAGAGAGTGGAGAAAGATTGGAAACCTTAGCTTGCCGAATCATAACCAGATATTTGAGGAAATCAGAATTTAGGATTCAGCCCACTTTTATAGGCAAACAACAAAAACTCAAAGATCTAACACCCACAAAAGTGGATCTTTGTGATCTTTGGAGATAAAGATTGTTTCAATCTTTATCTCCAAAGTCACCCTCATTTTTCTCAAAGTTAGCCAAAGAGTAATTTGTTTGCAAAATAAGTTGTTTTAACAAATTTGGCTTAATTATTTACCTAAACACAAGAATAGCAATTGAGCATACAAGGGTTTTTAAATCTGCTTTGTTAGACCTTTTTATAAGTAATTTTAGATTGAAATTTTAATAGTGTCTCACGGCCAGAAGCCAAGCCCTATACTTGCCATCAGATTTGTCTGCAACACCTGTAGATTCTGGTGAATTCCTCTTCTCAAAATGCCCACCTTATCCAGAAGTTCCTACTCTGCTTATAAGGCTTCTGGGAACTCTGGAAGCAAGGTATCAGTCCAACATTTTTAGGGTACTCTGTTGGCTCCATAAAATCAACCTTAATTCCTTAAAGCTGTCCTGTCGTATCTGAGTCTATGTATGTCTCCTTCAAATATAACATTCCAATCAAAGCCTTGGTAAAATAACCAGTGTTCCTAATGGGGTCCTGTTCCAAGGAGAACTGATTTTTATTGAATTTATGCAAACAATTATAATTGCCATGAAGGAAAGAATACTCACTGAGGGTTTCTGAATTCTGAAGGTTTGAGGTAGGGAGAAAAGATGTCTCAGTTTGTTTACAAAGGAATATTTTATCATATTTCTGTAGCTCATAGATCTTAAGAGAAAAAGTTTACTTAAATCTGGAAGAGCAAACATTAGAGAACCAGCAATGTTTGAGACAAGTGTCGTAAAAACTATAATCATCTTTCTGAATTTATTTGGTCCCATGTTACTAATTTTTGTTTTGTTTGAATGCGGTTTTTCCATTAGTTCCAGTTAGTTCCACTAACTGGATTATTTCCTTATCCAGTTTAGTTTCACGATCTTTAGGGTATCAGAAACCTTTATCTGTCAAAAGTACTTTTCATGACTTTCCTTCAAGCTGAAACATATTCTTCAAGAGTATCAGAACAATAACTATAAATGACAAGTCTCAAAAATGGACATCGTTAATATCTGGTAATAGTTCATTATAATGCAGTTGACAAGGAAACTTGGTTATTTTTATGACACACAAAATTTTCATATTTTAATAATTAGAATTTTTAGTGATGACATTACACCAGGATATATTAAATCTTTAGGAATTTTATATGATTTTAAAGCAGTTATAGCATTGACCCATACAGTATGACCTCAGAAGGTTTATTATAATTTGTTTGATAATGCTTTCCATGTAACTTAATATATGAAATAAGTAAGTCTAATTATTCAAAAAGACTTTATTTAGGATTTGAATTTCTAGGAAGTCTAAAACCTCAGGTTTTAAAGCACATATCTAAATAGGATCACATATCATTATAAAACTTAAAACTGAATTATCTATTTAACCAAGGTGGCAATAAGGGATTCTAAAGGCAAATACAGAATGTTGCATTGTAGTAAGCAAAATGTAACGCTTTAAAATTGACAAGACTTAACTTTATTAAGTAATCAAAAACCTGATAAAGACAAAATATAGAAACACTCTTTCTGGCAGATAAAGCCTTTGTTTACAATTTCTCACCAAGAACAGACCAACATTCCAAGAAAACTTTGTCTTTTTAACAGAGAGAAAAGCCAAATCTCAGTCTTATGCTAGTGTACTTTTAGACCTCATTTATTTCAATCTTAGTCCTGGCCATGCATAATTTTTTTAAAGATTCCCCTCCATAAACCTTCTACAAATTTCTTTTTTATTTAGATTTTGTCCTAAGCCTTCTGTATATAAATAACCAGCTTCATTTTAGAACAAAATTACTTTTTTCCTCAACTAAAACGTATTTTTATTGCCTATACCTTTTAAAACATATTTCCTACTTTTCTGTATGCAAAGTTGTTTTTCTTGTCATTTTTAGTGGTATCAGTTACATTTATCAGAATTTTAACTCTCAGAAACCTCAATTTCTAGTAAAAACTAAATAGTAAGTAATTGTGAACTGTTACATCAAAATATTTTTAGATCAGAAATTTATGAATACATTTTATGATTCCTAGAAACATGTGTTTTTAATAGTACAATCTTTTAATTAAACACACACCATGTTTACCATGCAGACCCAAATTTATCTTCAGTTTTTCTGTTATAAGACAAAACTACATTCAATAACCAATGCTTTGGCATTCTATCTTACTTGGAAAAGATTTAGATATCCAATGGATTTAACCCTGTTTCTCATTTAGACTAATAAAACTTCAAAGTTTCAAGTTACCAAAGATTCTGAAAGCTATAAACCTTTTTTTAAAAATTTACTCATTTTCTCTTAACAATTACCCATGAAAACTTCATGACACAGACAAAACCAACCATCATTTTAAGTTAATTTTGCTGACAAACTGCAATAGATACAACATGAACTTAACTAATGAATTAAGGTAGAATAAAAGCTGATTATCTGTTGATGTTGATAACTCCAAAAATGTGTCTATTGTAATGAAACTGACATCATTGGATTAAGTATAATATTGACTCTTGCACCTGTGTCCAGTAACAAATCAATCAAATGTCCACTGTCAATTTTACCTGAGGCTCCTGTGGAGAAATCTTAAGTCCAGGGGAGCCCTCAGGCCCCTTCATGATGATTTGGGAGGTGTTCCAGTTTGAGCCCCCTAAGGAGGTGGCCTGAGAGCTTGGGATGCTTTTTTGCTCTTTGATAGTGGAGATATGAGGAGCAGGAGCCATGTAACCAGAGGCACCTGGGATGGGTTAGGAGCTGGCTGCCTGAGCTGCCCAGGTGGTGATACAGGAGTAGGAGGAGGGGGAGGCAGTGAAGCTGGCAGAGGAGCCACCAGCAAGGCCAGAGGCAGATTGAAAGTTTGGCTATCCCTCTGCCTCCATCTTTTGTCTTTCCCTCTTGCAAAACAGGCATTTCTTTTCTTTTTCTTTTTTTTCTTTTCTGGTTGCTTTTTAGCCCTCTGGAAGAGATGAAAAAACAGGCAGTGAGTTGGGCAATGGGTGCTTGTGCTTGGGGAGGTAGATATAGGGATTTCTAGTGTCTGCCTATCTTCTTCTTTTTCCTCATCATTCCATCGGGAATATCAGTTAGGTCCCTTCCTGTGAGATCTTTATTATGGAGTAACATAGAGGTCTGAATGTAGGGAATTTTTATCCCAGATCTTTAACTTGAGAAACAATTGGGTTCATTTTTATCTACCTGAGTTTTAGAGTGCCCAGTTTTTACAAGCATTTGCCTTTAAACCAATGAAATAGAGCTCCTTTACAAATTAATTTTAGCAGTACCATCTGGAGGTAGAGAAAGTATCTCACATTTATAACACGTATGGACTCATAAAAACAAACAGTATGCAAACAAAATTTAGGTTTGATTCACTAATATTTGTGGAGAGGACATTAAAGATTCAGTTTCCAAATAACCCCTTTTTAGTGAAATAAATTGCAAGATAGCATTGTAATTTATGGATCCATTAATTAGTTGTTTTTCACTTCTCAATTAGAACATAGCCAGTTTTGTCCAAAGATACCAAAAGCTGCAGCAACAAACCAAAAGGAGGCCCAGTGTACCTCTGGAAATTTTGGTTCCTCCCCTAAAGCTGGGGCTTCACTGATTGAAAATGACTTCTAAGTTTCTGGTTATTTAGTCTTACAGCCAGCTTTTTCTAATTGCGTGTACAAGGAAACTAATTTAGACATGTTGAAAGAACCCCATTTGGGCCATCTGAGACTCAGGTTATCCTCAAATTTTCCCACCTAAAAAACATTACCAGTAAACCTCAGCAGTAACCATCAACTCAGATTAAGGAAGTCCAGACATCAGAACTCATTTGATACACCTGTGAGGTGTTGCAAAGTTGGAGGGGCCCAGAGGGCCCATGCTGGTACTGAGCACCGAGTTCCAGAGGACCCCCCAGGTATTCTTAAACATGTTGCCCCAACATCCTGTTGCCTATGCAAAGAAATGTGAATGCAAAATGAACATATCTCTTTTTTTTTTCTTTCTAATTTTAAAAAAAAAGGAAAATAATTTTATTCCAGCCCAGGTTAGGACAGCTGCCTGGGATACAGTGCTCACAAAGTGCTCCTGGGAAGGGATATTTGGTGCAGGTTTAACATAAAAAGTTAGAAATTATTTGACAACATAAAAAGTTACAAATTATTAGACAAAGGACATTTCAGAAAGTTCCAGATGTTATCTTAATCATGGGAACAAGAGGTTTTACTCTTAATCTTCGTGTTTGGAATATTCCTTTTTAGTTACTTTTAAAGGAAGCAAATATAAATCCACATAGTTTTTCTCCCCACAGATTAGTACAAGGAAAACAAAAGTAATTTGGTTTTTTTAAAATGTTTTATTTATTTATTTGACAGAGAGATCACACGTAGGCAGAGAGGCAGGCAGAGAGAGGGCGGGGAGCAGGCTCGATCCCAGGACCCTGAGATCATGACCTGAGCTGAAGGCAGAGGCTTAACCCTCTGAGTCACCCAGGCGCCCCAGTAATTTGGGTTTTTAAACAAAGTTACAAAACAGAGACTTTCCAGAGGTGAGGGAGGGTGGTGAGAAAAGACAGAGAAGAACAATGAAAAAAGCCCAAATGAAGACTCTGACCCTTCCAAGTGAGGACTCTAACCTCAAAACAGGGACTGTAACCCCTTACCAGATTGATCAGTCTTGGTGGGAATCTCCCAAAGTCACGACTAGAAGGGACCTAAATCAGAATCCCTTTCTCCAAAGGTACTTGTAGCAAAGATAAGAACTAGTGGGCTCCTGCTCTATTTGGAGACTGGAACGCTGCCAAGTCCCATAGGTGGTGTCCCTCATCACCTGAAGGCCACTTGAATCTGCACAGCCCAGGATAAGTCCCTGACACCCTCCAAGGAGGAAAGCCATGATGCAGTCAGGCAGACTGAGATTATGTCCTTCAGTTCAAGGAAAAAGACAAGGAGGAACAAACAAAGCATGCTGGAAGGTAGAAAAGAAAATCCTGAAAAGAGGGGAGGGATGGGGAAAGGGTATTGCCAGAGAATAGGAGTGTTGGCAAGGACAAAAAGGAAACTGGAGACTCCAGAACAAAGAGATTTGGGTAGCTGCTTAGTTGGTGGCACAGGTTCGGGGCCAGCATCCTTTGTCCCACCAAGTCCCAGTTCATCTTAAGTCCCTTTGTGGTTGCCCAAAATATGTTACTAGACTTGAATCCTTGGACCCAGCAAAAGTAGAAACAAGGCTGGACCCCATATGTAGAAACACAGGCAAGGCTTTATTGGGGTAACAGCTCAAGCTGAAGGGAGACACAACCACAGCTGCAGTGTCAGACTGGCTCTCTGAACAATGGCCAGAGAGTTTTAAAGGGGATAAGATGGGAAATGCGGGAAGTTCAGGGCATGGGTGCAGTTGAGGGAACATGTTTCTTCACAATCATATATTTCATTTGTATGTTAAATCTCCACCCCTGGGCACAATTTTTAGTATTATAATGAGGGAAGAAGTCAGTAAAAGTTAAGCACTGGGGTCCATCTTGACACAGACTGGTTTGGTCTAGTCTTTGCCAGTCTTTGTAGTAAGCATGCTTATTTCAGTAAGCATCCTGCCTCCACATTCCTGCAAAATATGTTACTTGGGAGACATAGAATTTTAGTTTTTCTTTCTTTCTTACGGATGTAGCCAAAGAATGCTGGATTTTATGGTTTAAGGTTGAGGTGACCTGAGTCCAGTCCTGCTCTGTCTCATCTCCATTCTTTACTTTTAAACTTTCTAGGTCTTTTTGACTAAATTGGATTTTGTAGACTACATATAGTTTGGACTTGTTTGTCCACTTTAACAATCTCTTTTAATCTCTTTCAAGTGGTGTATTTAAACTATTCACATTGATGTGTTATTGATATAGTTGGTGTAATATATACTATATTTGTAACTTTGTATATTACATTTACTCTTTTTCTGACTTCTCTAGTTTTAACTAGGCATTTTATTTAATTCCATTTTATTACCTCTTGGCATACTATTAATGCTTTTTTTAAAATTAGTCCTCATCCTTGAGTTTATGATGAACATTAAAATAATGAAAATCACCATTAAATAATAATATATACTTTGTGTATAATGCAGGAATATGATGGCAGAATCCCTCCCTTACTTGTAACATTGTTGTCATGCATTTTACTTATCTCTCTGTTATAACCACTAATACAGTGCTACTATTACTGCTTCAGACACACGGTTATTTTTTCTATCAAGTATGAAAAAGAAAAGTAAAATCTGTTCGTGACTTTTTCATTCCTTCTCAGGCACCCTTCCTGCCTTTATATAGGTTCAAGTTTCTTACCAGTATCATTTTTCTTCTAAAGAGTTTTTTTTAATGCTTGTTCCAGAACATATCTGGTGATAATGGATTTCCTTATTTTTGTTTGTCTGAAAAGCTTTTATTTCTACCTACTTCTGAAGGTCAATTTTCCTAGACCTAACATTAAATTTTTTACTCTACTCTCCTCTTGTTTGTATGCTTACTGACAGGTTTTTCATTGCAATTCTCATCCTTTTCTTCTTAAATGGAAGGTGATTTTTTTTCCTCTAGCTTCTTTTAAGGTTTTTATCTTTGTCTTGAGTTTTCCATAATTCAAATATGATATGCATAGGTGTTTATTTTTCCCACTTACTGTTCTCTGAGTCTCTGGCTTGCTTTTTGTCATTGATTTTGGATAATATACTGCCATTATTCAAATATTTATTCTCTGTTCTTTCTTCATATGGTATTCAAATTATGCATATATTATGACTTTTGATGTTATCCTGCAGTACATTCTGTTCTCTTCCTTGCTCTTTTCTTTCATTGTTTTTATTTTTTTTTTCCTCTTTGCCTTCTGGTTTGGGAAGTTTCTATTGACTTCTCTTCAAGCTCACGGATTCTTTCCTTGGCTGTGTCTAGTCTACAGATAATCCCATCAAAAGTACTCTAAATTTCTCCTAAAGTATCTATTTTTTATTTTAATTTTAGTTTTTTAAATTTTTATTTATTATTTGAGAGAGAGAGAAAGCACATAGAGGGAGAGGGAGAAGCAGACTCCCCACTGAGCAGGGAGCCCAATGTGGGACTCGATCCCAGGACCCTGGGATCATGACCCTAGCTGAAGGTGGATGCTTAACTGACTGAGCCATCCAGGCGCCCCATTAGTTTTATTTTTCTTTTAGACAAAGCATTCTTGCATGAGTGCGGGGGTAGGCACAGAAGGAGAGAGAATCTTAAGCAGGCTCCGCACCTAGAATGAAGCCTAATGTGTGGCTTGATCCACAACCCTGATATCATCATTTGAGCTGAAATCAAGAGTCAGACACCTGACTGACTGAGCCACCCAGGTGCCCCTTAATGTGTCTATTTTTAAAGTTTCTAGAATTGTTTTTGATTTGTATGAGAGTTCTGTCTCTCTGCTTACATTACCCATAAGTTCTTTCATGTCATCTATTTTTTTCCATGAGAGCCCTTAAAACATTAATCAGTTACTTTATTTCTTCAGGTAGGCCTGCATTGCTACATATTTCCCTCTTAGAATTACTTTCATTGTGTCCCAAAGATATGACCATTGTTTTTTCATTTTCATTTTTCGCCATGTATTTCTTTTACTTCTTTGATTTCTTTATTGACTCATTGGTTGTTTAATATCATGTGGTTTATGGGTTTTTACTTTTTTTTTCTTGTGATTGATTTCTAGTTTCATACCACTGTGGTTGCAAAAGATGCATGGTATGATTTAAATCTTCTTAAATTTATTGAAGCTTGTTTTGTAGAATAACATGGGATCTATTCTGGAGAATGTTCCATGTGCACTTGGAAAGAATGTATATTCTGTTGTTTTGGGATAGATGGTTCTATATCTGTTATGTCCATCTGGTCTATGGTGTCATTCAAAGCCACTGTTTCCCTATTGATTTTCTGCCTGGAGGATCCATTCATTGATGTAAGGGGGTTGTTAAGGTCCCCTACTACCATTGTATTATCATTAATTTCTCCTTATGACCATTAATATTTGCTTTATGTATTCAGGTGCTCCAATGGGTGTGTAGATATTTATAGCTGTTATGTCCTCTTATTGGATTGATCCCTTTATCATTATGTAATGCCCTTTTTCTTGTTACAGTGTTTGTTTTAAAGTCAATTTTGTCTGATATAAGTATTGCCATTTTAGATTTTTGTTTATTTCCATTTACATGGTAAATGTTTTTCCATCCCTTCACTTTCATTCTGTATGTGTCTTTAGGTCTGAGGTGAGTCAATTTAGGCAGCATGTAGATGAGTCTTGTTCTTTTATCCATTCCATCACCCAGTTTCTTTTGGTTGGAGCATTTAGGCCATGTATATTTAGAGGAATTATTGATAGATATGTACTTATTGCCATTTTATTTGTTTTCTGGTTGTTTTTATAATTCTCTCTTCCTTTCTTCTCTTGCTCTTTTTCTTTGTGATCAATGAATTTCTGTAGTATTATGTTTATAATTAGAGTTATTTTAAATTCCCTAATAATTATGAAATCTGTGTTATATCAGTGTCTAAGTTTTGAAGCTTTCTTTATCTCTTCAGACTGATTTTTGAGTGCCTTTTGGCATGTTCTGTAATCTTTTCCTGAAAGTCAGATATGATGTTTTGAGTAATAGGATCTGAGGTAAATAAGCCATTAGTGTGAGGTTTTACATTAATCTGGCTAGGAGCTGGTCTGCACTCAATGTTTGCCATAACTGTAGGTACCAGAGCTTCAATTTCCTATTGTGTCCTTGTTTTTTGTTTCCCCTGCTGTGTTTAGACTACTTTAAGGACTCCTTGTCAAAGTCTGTGTCTTCCAACTCTTTCAGCTGTGGTCCACTATCATTTTACAGTGAAGCCCTATTAGTGTTTCTGTAGAAACCTAGACAATGTGCTATTGGACTATGCACAGACAATTCTGATCAAGGATTACCAACGCACAAACGTGGACCAAAATTGGCACACCACCTTTTTTGGTACAGCCTGGGAGCTAAGATTATTTTTCATTTTTAAATGTTTGAAACAAACCAAAAGAATAATATTCCTTGACACATGACAGTTACATGAAATTCAAATTTTGCTGTACACAGAAAAGGTTGACTGGGATACAACCAAACAGAAAATGAGCTCAGGATTTCACTACCCATTGATTTCACAATCAAATATTTTGGACTTGGAGTGCAAACTAGTGATCTGACAGGATGAGGGACTGTGTGGGTTACAAATAGTTTTAAGGGGTACACAGAAATACAGAGGAATGGATTTCAAATGCATCTGTAATTCTATTTACTAGATTATATATGCTGTCTCCTTGCCTCCCTTCTTTTCTAGGGTAATCAAGGTGTAATAATCCAGACAGTGATATTGGTATAAAGTTAGAACAATTCTCAGTGGGACAAAAAAGAGACTACAGAAATAGAACCACACATATGGTCAGTTCATTTTAGACCAAGATGCCAGGGAATTCAATGAGGAATTAAGTTTCTTTCTACAAATAGTGTTAGAACCAACTGAAGCAAATAAAAAAGAAAGGAACCTTATGTCATTTTCATATGCAAAAATAATTTGAAATGAAACTAAATGTTAGAGCTAGAAACATAATAATTCTTTTGAAAGAAAACATGGGAGAATATCTCTATGACTTTTCCCTAGGCCAGGATGTCTTAGGACAACAAATTCTCACTACTAAAGGAAAACTCAAGGAATTGAATGGTTTAAAAAATAAAGTATCCCTCTAGCACTCTAGCATATAAAATAAAATTAACAAATGTTTACCAAATCAATTCTTGGTGAGGATATGAAGCTATTAAAATGCTCAAAGACTGCTAGTTGGAGCATAAAACCTTAAAACCACTTTTGAGAGCTGTTTGTAAGATTTCTAAATAGTGGAAATTTACACCATATAACTCATTCATTCTTCCCCTAGGGATTTCCCAAAAGAAATGAAAACATAAATCCACGCAAAGACACATACACAAATATTTATAATTATTTATAATATTTATAATGGCTTGATTCTTGACTCTAGTGACCCCAAAATGAGAAACAATCCAAAGGGCAATCAATGGCGAGAAAAACAAAACCTAGACTTCCATTCAATAGAATAAAGCTCGGCAATAAAATAGAATGAAGTACTAATGCATTCAATAACATACCTGATATTCAAAATTATTATACGGAATGAATGAAGCAAGAACACAAGAATGATACTGTATGCTTCCATTTATATAAAATTCTAGAGATTTCCATCCAACTTATAGTGAAAACAGATCAATGATTATCTGAGACTAGGGACATAAGGAGCGACAGGCTGCAAAAGGCACAACAAATCTTTTAGTTAAGGTGGAACTGTCTTGAATCTTTATTATGGCAGTTCTTTCATGTGGTATATACCCAAGGTGATAGGTAGATGAGGACAGGTCGAATTTTCCACAGACACTGTATATCTGGATGTGTACTTTGGCATGTAGAGGAATTTATTTTCAAAGAGTGGGAAACATCTGTAAAATATTCATGCAAAGCTAGAGGAAGAGAAGGAAGATGAGTGGGCTATGGGTAGACTCAAGGATAGCCTGAGTTAATAGCCAAACTATCATTGTCCAAAGGGCTAGAGTCAGTGATAGTGTCAGAAGTTGCTCATTGCAGTGAAGCCATGGTGGGGCTTGATCAGTAGGAAGATTAACCAGTTTCAGATAGAGCCCTGAAAGTTATGTCCTTGGGGTTATCAGCCACATACATTACAGTGGAGCCAGGATACAAGGGAATGCAACTGTGTCAACCTTAACTGTATTGCTATCTATTCATGATCCAGGTACCAGGAGGAAGCCAACTTGATCTGCTCCACGAGCATAATAAAGTCAAATAAGCCCAGTAATATATACCTGCTGTCATTGTGAAGAGTAGGAAGGGTAAGATATAATCTGAAAGACCAAAAAAAGAAATTAACACAAGGATATAAAATGTTTCCTTAGCATGTTCCTTTGAAAATACCATAGCCCATAAAAGCCAAAAGGAAATACAATAATTTTGTACATATGTCCATTGATTCTTTGACAGTATCTTCAAAAGGTACAGTCTTATTCTCCATTCTGAGTGTAGTTAGAGTGAGTGACTAGCCTACAGTGGAGAAACAGAAGCACAAGTTCTTTTGTGTCACTTCTAAGAGTAGGTCATAAAAGGCATGGAGGGATCTATTTTCATTGGTCTCTCACTTAGATGACCTACTTTGGACCAAACAATATGCCATATCAAGAGGACACTCAAGTAGACTATGGTGAGGTCACATGCACAATACTAAGAGCTCCTACTATTAGCCATGTGGATAAATCATCTTAGAGGTGCATTGTCCACTCCAGTCAAGCCTTCAGATGACTGCAATACTTGCCAACATCAGGAATGCAATCTCATGAAAGGCTTTGCATTAGAACCACACAACAACTAAGCTGCTCCTGAATTACTGGCCCACAGAAACTGTGAGATAATAAATGTTTATTGCTTTGAACAACTGGTTAGAAGTATAACGGGAGTAGAATTTTGGTGTCCTGGCTCTAGTTCACCAGGTTTAATTTCTCAATGCATGTATCTACATTAGAGGATTGTGGGAATGATTGGAAATGATTAGGAAGGGTTAGGTGGAAAGAGTTAAGAGACTACTGTAAGTTAAGTGGGTGATGGGTTAAAGGGGGGCACTTGTGATGATCACTGGGTATTGTATATAAGTGATGAATCACTAAATTCTACACCTGAAAGTAATATACTGTATGTTAACTTGAATATAAATAAAAACTTGAAGAAAACAATTTTTTAAATGATTTCAAAAGGAAAAGAATACTGTGAAGAGAAGAGAATGTATAAATCCCTGTGACCCCTCACTTCTAAATTTTTTAATGTCTGTGTAGATCTGAGGGCAGGACCAGCTCACACAAAACCATTGAATGCTATGTGCTGAATAGGATTCACTTCCCGTAGGTTTTCCTTCCTCTTTACTTGGCTGTGTCTTTAATTCATCAGGGAACTGGAGCAGGGATGGGATACTGTATTAAAGGCAACTGTGTATAGTCTGGACATTGGAAAGGGTAGCAGCCTCTGAAGGAGGTTTACACATAACTGCCACACTATGATTCCTTTATCTTTGATATTGGCAATTTCACTCAATGAAAATACTCTTCTTGGGGGAAAATGAGTACAAGTTTCACTTAGATGGGCTAGACTCCTCAGACTAAGGCTATTCCCAAGTGATGGTGACCTCTTTTTCTTCTGGTTCTCTTGCCTGACTTAGAGACTAAGAAAAACTAAGACTTAGAGACACTGTAATGATACCCATTTCAAGAGATCAGTGAATAAATAGCCAATGGGGATAGTGTTGTAGGGAAGGCCATGGCTCTGAGAGACAGTTAGGGTATATTGGGAAACAACGAGGATTTCCTTATTGCCCTTAAAGCATTGTTTCTAGTCCATAGTTTGAGCTGTGGTCTATCATCCCTGGATACCTGGGAGATGTATGTCCCAAAGACAGGAATTTGGGGGAATGGGTTAGTTGGCATTCTCCAACAGTTAGGGAAGCTGAAAGTGTGTCTGTGTAGTGAAGACTTATACTACTTGTATCCCTGGATGCGAGAGGGAATGGAATAAACCCAGGGTCCAGAAGACCCATCCACAGGCACCTGGGAAATATATAGCCCCATGGATGTGATGACACATTTTACTTACAGCCTATGCCTTTGGATCCTGGAAACTAGGTCCAGAAATGGAAGATGCATCTGTCTGACCATCTGTAGCAAACCAATCCCCACATTTACTGGTCACCCAGAGATTTAGGTAGAGTTTATACTCAGATTTCAGGTCTTATGCCTTTCATGGTTCTCTAGCTTTCAGGTCTCCCTTCTTCTTAAATTTATAGCTGCTTGACCAGACCTGAACTCTATTATGTCTTATTGTCAGCTTGGGTGGTAAGGCTGTCATTTCCCTCCACAGTAGTTGTGGAGGTTGGAGAGCACTCTATAATAAGAAAACCGTAAATTATCGACTCTTACTCTTTTTCCATTGTTGTTTTTCAAAGATAAACTCTCTTTGGCTTCTGCCTGCTCTTGATGCTTTCTATACCTTCAAATATTTGTTTTCTGATACTCTTTACCAGATTTCATAATTATTATCTGTGGGACAGTTCACAAGACTTTTTCTTCCTTTTAATTCTATAGTTCTGAACTATATTTTAAAATCGCAGGGGTGCTTGGGTGGCTTAGTAGGTTAAGTTTCTGCCTTCGGGTCAGGTCACAATCCCAGGGTCCTGGGATGGAGCCCCACATTGGGCTCTCTGCCCAAGCGGGGAGCCTGCTTCTCCTTCTTTTTCTGCCCCTCTGCCTGCTTGTGCTCTCTCACTCTCTCTCTGTCAAAGAAATAAATAAAATCTTTAAAAAATAAAAATAAAACCCCAAAGAGACAGGAAATTTATGAAATTTGGACAAGTGTTTTAAAGGGACAGTAAGGTGGAAATTTGATATACCTTAGGTGAAGTTTCCCCCATTAATACTCCATTCTGTTGAGACTCCTCAGTAAAAGTTACACCAACATTCACACAGGCTCACACTAACACACAAACAAGATAAATATAATGGTTACAGTATTGATATCACATTGTAATTATTGATAATAACTCATCTTCAGAAATACTTCTCTTTTCCTTCCTATCCCACTTGAATTTGAGCAATTGAAATATGTATTGGTTAAGCAGCCATGCAGATATTGAATCTGACAGGTACATTCTCCTTTTCATGTCCACACTAAGTCCAGGAATGGAGCTGGATCTCTGGAACTCCAAGACTTGAAAGTCCTCTGGATACAGAAACCGTACATACTGACCTCTCCAAAGGAAGGACCAAACTGGGAGGTTATTTTATGGTTAAGAAAAGTAAATTATTCGACTCTGCTGAAGAGAATGAGGAGAAGGCAGCTCCTGTCTATGGCCCAGTGGATCCTCCCTGCTCAACCCTGTGCCCAGTCCTGTCTGTCTGTTGCTTCTAGATCTGTCTGGTCCTTGTTTGCATTCCTCATGAGGTATCCTGAACTGAATTTTTAATTTTGTCTCTGCTTTGTGTCCAAAAGGAGCAGGGCTGCCTACCAGGGGGATAGGCCTAGAACCTGAAATATTTTTAAAAAGAGGCTGCCACTGGAGCAGTAGAGGAGTATTAAGAGAGGGAGGGAAGGGGGCTTTCCTTAAGGAGGGAAGTAACAGCCAGGTTGTCACTCACTTCTCTCTTAGTCCCTATTTTTTGTATCCTGAATCTTGGGATCTATTCACAGCTTTGCCAGAAACCCAGAGTCTGATTTTGAGGTTATTACTTCCTCATTGTGGGTACCCTAGTTTCCTCATCTGTATACAAATGGGGGTCTCTTATATACCTGCAAATTGGTATCATGCTCCCCTAGGTTATCTCTGCATATCATTTCCAGCTACTGCTCAAAAAAGGGACTATTTCCAAAGAAAATCTTAGGGAGATGTTTCTCTTTTTCCTTTGTTCCTTTTTTTCCCCTCCCTCTGTTAATGGCACCAATCCCTTCACATCACTTAGATAACAATCTTCCACCTTCTGACTCACAAGTCTTATAGAATTTTCTGTAGAGTGTTATCTTACCTGTTCTCACTGTCCCTGTCCTAATTCTTAAAGCACTCACCATTTACTTGGTCTACATTAAAAGCCAGGAGAGCTGTGTTCTCACCTCAGAAGGGACTGTGTGGCCCTGGTTGCTTCCCCTCTCTAGACTTCATCTCTTTGTTTGTAAAATGAGGGTTTTGACCATCTTAGTCTCCAAGTGGAGGTTGATTAGGGTTATAGAGAGGGCTCTGATTGTCAAGAGCCCTGAAGTCCAGTCATAGTTTCATCACTATCTAGCTTGTGATTTAGCTCCAATCCCTTCCCATTTTTGAGCCTTGGTTTCCCACCTGAACCTCCATTTCTGACAATTGAAGACTTTTAGACTTCTGGAAATAAGAACCTGGGCCTCTGATCTGCCTGTGTCTTTCCAAAACCCATGGCTTGAGCATATGGAGTGTTTTCTTGGTCTTTGGATTGCTTCTTGGAAATGTCTCTAATAAAGAGCTTTTTCTCTGGTGTTAGATGCTTTATCATCACTGATAAGCCTTTAGCTCCCTCTGTCTTAGGCCCTGGGGGCCTGTACTTATGAGCTTTAATAATAAAAGGTTATAAATTAGTGTAATTCCAGGGGTGCCTGGGTGGCTCAGTGGGTTAAAGCCTCTGCCTTCGGCTCAGGTCATGATCTCAGGGTCCTGGGATTGAGCCCCATATTGGGCTCTCTGCTCAGCGGGGAGCCTGCTTCCCCCACCCCCGCCTGCCTCTCTGCCTATTTGTGATCTCTGTCTGTAAATAAATAAATAAAATCTTTTAAAAAATTAGTGTAATTACAGTATTCTTCAATCTTGGCCTTCTCCCTATGCTGTCCTCCTTCCATATCAGTTTCCCTCTTATTTTAACTCAGCAGAACTTCTGGCTGGATCACTGTAACAACCAGAAGCTAAGGCCAGTTAAGACATAACTGAGTCATTAGACACCTAAACTAATCACAGAGACCAGAATATTGGATGGAAGGAAAATAAAGTAGGTCTTAGTTGGAGAGAAATCAACAGCTGAGTAGGTAAGGGCCAAAACCATTTCCCACCTCAAGTCCATGAAAGCCATGGGCCTGGTATGGACAACATGGCATGTCCCCTCAACTACCAGGCCAGAAAGAAGGGCAACCAAGCCTCTTCCCCTCTCAGGAAAGTAATTTTTGATACCTCCCTGATAACATGCCCCAAACAGAGATTTGGCTCTGGATTTTCAAATAAAATTCAGAGTAACAGGCAGAAGCAATTACTGAGCACCCTGAGTCCTAATCTTGCAGTGCTTTCCTTATCCTCTGAATACTCTATAGAAGTTTCTCTAATGAAAAAACCCTCTTCCATCCTGTTTGAGGCTCCCTTTTCCCAGTCAAGGCCCTTGCTGACCTGGCCTCTTTTTATGGGCTTTTAATGACAAAAGGCTATCAATTTGTATAATTAGAGTATTCAAATTACAATCCTTCCTTCCCCCTTGAAGCTGGCTGCCCACCCTTCTAGCTCCTTTTTAATTTTATTTAGTGAGAAAAACTCTTGTCAGTATTGCCATAGAAACCAAGCCACCAGACCAATTACACCATTGAGGATCTGGACACTGACACTCAAAGCCGATTTATAGGTCTTAAGTTGAAGGCACAGCAAGACTGCTGGAATGAAAACAAAGAGTCTCTCACCTGGAAAAAAGGGGAAGCAAAGCTCATCAGGGCTTCAGCCAACACTGCACCCCTAACCTCATCTTTATCCCTGTATTCTTTAGATAAGGGGAAGAAGAGAGGCAGGAGTAAGAGGGGATGGACCTGATTAAGGATGAAATTCTGGGTTTGGACATCAGACCTCATACTGTTAGACTACTCCTGCCATGTCCCTAAACCCACCCCTGTAACATGCCCTCCCCAGTGGGTATCCTCACTTCCTAATAAGTTACCTGGTACATAGTATATACTCATAGTCCTTGTGTCCATCAGTCCCACTGGACAAAGGACTACAAGATAGGCCACAATAAGAACACCTTGGAATGTGGCCAAGTAAAGAGTTCCTAATCCAGTGGATTTTTCTAGGAAATGACAGTAACAAAAACCTGTGTAATCTGGCTTAAGGCCCCTGTTCACAGTCTATCTCTTCTGCCTTGTGGTGATGATAGTGCTGCTGCTTGGTGAAGGTGGGGGCAGTGAGGGTGGCATTAGGTTATTAATCACCAAAGACCATAAGAGTATCAGGTTATTCTCACCTGCAAGAAATTCTTCCTCTTTTAATACCCCCTCTGCATTCACAGGCTCCCACTCATTTTCACAGACAGAACAGAGCTTTTGTCTGCATTACCATAGCAACCAGAGACCAAATAGCTTAGAAGTGCATTATGCTGGGTCCTCAGGAACAATGGTCAAGAGAGAATTCTTGAGACATTTACAGTGTAACTTAGTAAGTTTATTTAAAAATCACGGGGACAAGACTGTGGGCAGAAAAATTGGCACTTATTGCAGTGTGAGACTAGTGGTAATCAGCCTTACTTAGTAACCAAAGGGAAGGGACCATGCAGGGAGTATCAGATTACAAAAATTTCCTTAAATTTCTTTGAATTTCTACTCTTAAAACTACTTTTGCAAGATTCCTCTGGTGCTTATCATTCAAACATCCTTCAGTCTAGGTAGGCCCCAAGACCTGTCTCTGACCAGTGAGGCTTTTCCGTTACTCACCTATAGCAGTGTAGTGGAGAAAGGTAATGAGTCAAATTTGCAGCTGGCCACTCCATCACTACCCTTCTCTTTTCTCTGGGGGAGCTAAGTCTCTAGCAGAGGTGAAAGACAAAGAAAGAGTGCATTGTGGAAAGTGCTAAATCACTGGAGAGAGTGGAAAGGGAGAATGTGTAGGGCAATGACAACTCCCTCAAAATCTTCCCTGGCTATTTATATACTAAGAATTTTTAATTCTCACAAATTCAATTTATTGATTTAACTTTCGTAGATAATTATTTTTTAATCTAAATTTTCAACTTCATTTGCATAATACTCTCTTTTTAGTCTTAATTTCTTCTCTACTGCCGCATTAAAAACAAACAGACAAAAAAGTAACTGGATTCCCAATTTTAAAAAGTAGTATGGATGAACATATAAGGTGCATTTTCAAGGAATTAAAAATTAAAATTTTGAAATTGAGATCCAAGTGAGAGTAATCTATTTGCCTCAGCCTCTAGAATGGAACGGCCTTTGGGTCCCCAAGTTTAGCTTCCAAAGTAACCATTATTCAAGATTCATAAAATATCTCAGGCCTCTGATCCTGTTTAACCCCAAGGCCTCATTAAAAAAAAAATGTTCTGAGTTGCAAAATACATGGGCAAAAGCTCTTCTTCTGTGGCCAGGGCCTATTCTAGTCAAACCAATTATCACTAAAGCCCAGTACCACTCCCAAAGCCCTAGACATCTTAGCCTCAGTGACTCATAGAGAACTCTATTTTTTTTTTATAGAGAACTTTTTTTTTTTACTTTATTTTTTCAGTGTTCCAAGTTTCATTGTTTATGGATCACACGCAGTGCTCCATGCAATACATGCCCTCCTTAATACCCGCAACCAGGATCACCCAAACCCCCACCTCTCTCCCCTCCAAAACCCTCAGTTTCTTTCTCAGAGTCCACAGTCTCTCGTGGTTCATCTCCCCCTCCTATTTCACCCAACACCCGTCACCTCTCCTTCTCCCAATGTCCTCCATATTATTCCTTATGCTCCACAAGTAAGTGAAACCATATGATAATTGACTCTCGCTGCTTGACTTATTTCACTAAGCATAATCTCCTCCAGTCCCATCCATGTTGATACAAAAGTTGGGTATTCATCCTTTCTGATGGAGGCATAATATTCCATTGTATATATGGACCATATTTATTTATCCATTCGTCTGTTGAAGCATCTGTTTGGCGACTGTGGCCATTGCTGCCATGAACATTGGGGTGAAAAGAAGGTGGCCCTTCTTTTTCACTACATATGTATCTTTGGGGTAAATACCCAGTAGTGCAATTGCAGGGTCATCAGGAACCTCTATTTTTAATTTCTTAAGGAATCTCCACACTGTTTTTCAAAGTGGCTGCACCAACTTGCATTCCCACCAACAGTGTAAGAGGGTTCCCCTTTCTCCACAGCCTCTCCAACACTTGTTTACTGTCTTGATTTTGGCCATTCTAACTGGTGTAAGGTGGTATATCAATGTGGTTTTGATTTGAATCTCCCTGATGGCTAATGATGATGAACATTTTTTCATGTGCCTGCTAGCCATTTGTATGTCTTCTTTGGAGAAGTGTCTGTTCATGTCTTCTGTCCATTTTTTGATGTCATTATCTGTTCTGTGAGTGCTAAGTTTGAGGAGTTCTTTACAAATCTAGGATATCAGCCCTTTGTCTGTATTGTCATTTGCAAATATCTTCTCCCATTCTGTGGGTTGCCTCTTTGTTTTGTTGACTGTTTCCTTTGTTGTGCAGAAGCTTTTGATCTTGATGAAGTCCCGAAAGTTCATTTTCGCTTTTGTTTCCTTTGCCTTTGGAGACACGTCTTGAAAGAATTTGCGGTGGCTGTTGTGGAAGAGGTTATTACCTATGTTCTCCTCTAGGATCTTGATAGATACCTGCCTCATGTTGAGGTATTTTATCCATTTTGAGTTTATCTTTCTGTATGGTGTAACAGAATGGTCAAGTTTAATTCTTCTACACATAGCTGTCCAATTTTCCCAGCACCATTTATTGAAGAGACTGCCTTTTTTCCACTGTATATTTTTTCCTATTTTGTCGAAGATTAGCTAACCATAGAGTTCCAGTCCATATCTGGTCTCTCTACTCTGTTCCACTGGTCTATCTGACTGTTTTTGTGCCAGTAACATGCTGTCTTGGTGATAACAGCCTTGTAGTAAAGCTTGAAATGAGGCAACGTGATGCCCCCATTTTTATTTTTGTTTTTCAACATTTCCTTAGCAATTTGAGGTCTCTTGTTTGTTCCAGCACTTTGGAAAATGCTGGTGGAATTTTGATTGGGATGGCATTGAAAGTATAGATTGCTCTAGGCAGTACAGACATTTTAACAATGTTTATTCTTTATTCCAACCCATGAGCATGGAATGCTTTTGCACCTTTTTGTGTCTTCTTCAATTTCTTTCATGAATGTTCTGTAGTTCCTCGAGTACAGATCCTTTACCTCTTGGTTAGGTTTATTCCCAGGTATCTTATGGTTCTTGGCGCTATAATAAATGAAATCGATTCTCTAATTTCCCTTTCTATATTTTCATTGTTAGTGTATAAGAATGTAACGGATTTCTGTACATTGATTTTTGCGTCCTGCAAAGTTACTGAATTGCTGTATGAGTTCTAGTAGTTTGGGGGTGGAGTCTTTTGGGTTTTCCATATAAAGTATCATGTCATCTGTGAAGAGAGTTTGACTTCTTCTTGGCCAATTTGAATACATTTTATTTCTTTTTGTTGTCTGATTGCTGTTGCTAGGACTTCTAGTACTATGTTGAATAACAGTGGCAAGAGTGGGCTTCCTTCTTGTGTTCCTGATCTTTGTCTGGTTTGGGGATCAGGGTAATGCTGGCTTCATAGAAAGAGTCTGGGAGTTTTCCTTCTGTTTCTATTTTTTTGGAACAGCTTCAGGAGAATAGGTATTATTTCTTCTTTGAACGTTTGGTAGAATTCCCCCAGGGAATCCATCAGGTCCTGGACTCTTGTTTTTTGGGAGGTTTTTCATCACTGCTTCAATCTCGTTACTAGATATTGGTCTACTCAGGTTGTCCATTTCTTCTTGATTCAGTCTTAGAAGTTTATAGGTTTCTAGGAATGCATCCATTTCTTCTAGATTGCTTACCTTATTGCCATAAAACTGTTGATAAGAATTTCTGATGATTGTTTCTATTTCCTTGGTGTTAGTTGTGATCTTTCCCCTTTCATTCATAATTTTATTAATTTGGGTCCTCTCTCTTTTCTTTTGGATTAGTTTGGACAGTGGTTTATCAATCTTATTGATTCTTTCAAAGAACCAGTTCTAGTTTTGTTGATGTATTCTACTGTAGCTCTAGTTTCTATCTCATTGATCTCTGCTCTAATCTTGATTATTTCTCTTCTTGTGAGTGGAGTTGGCTTGAATTGTTATTGATTTTCCAGTTCATTAAGGTGTAAGGAGAGTTGTTGTATTTGGGATTTTTCAATTTTTTTGAGTGAGGCTTGGATGGTTATGTATTTCCCCCTTAGGACTGCCTTTGCCGTATCCCATAGGTTTTGGAGCAGTGTGTCTTCATTCTTATTGGTTTCCACGAATTTTTTAACTTCTTCTTTGATTTTCTGGTTGATCCAAACATTCTTAAGCAGGGTAGTCTTTGGCTTCTAAGTGTTTGAATTCCTCCCGAACTTTTTCTTGTGGTTGAGCTCCAGTTTCAAAGCATTGTGGTCTGAGAATATACAGGGAATAATCTCAATCTTTTGGTATTGGTTAAGCTGTGATTTGTGACCGAGTATGTGGTCTTTTCTGGAGAAATTTCCATGTGCACTCAAGAAGAATGAGTATTCTCTTGTTTTAGGGTGGAATGTTCTGTATATATCTATGAGGTCCATCTGGTCCAATGTGTCATTCAAAGCTCTTGTTTCTTTATTGATTTTCTGCTTAGATGATCTGAGAGTGGCATGTTAAGATCCCCTACTATTAATGTGTTCATATCAATATGACTCTTTATTTTGATTAACAGTTGGCTTATGTAGTTGGCTGCTCCCATATTGGGGGCATACATATTTACAATCGTTAGAACTTCTTGATGGATAGACCCTTTAAGAATGATGTAGTGTCTTTCTTTATCTTTGACTACAGTCTTCAGTTTAAAATCTAATTTATCTGATAATGAGAATCACTATGCTAGCTTTCTTTTGAGGCCCATTAGCATGAAAGATGCTTCTCCATCCCTTCACTTTCAGTCTGGATGTATCTTTATGTTCCAAAGAGGTCCCTTGTAGACAGCATATGGACAGGTCCTGTTGTTTTATCCAATCCATAACCCTGTGCCATTTCATGGGAGCATTTAGGCTGTTCACGTTGAGAGTGATTATAGAAAGATATGGGTTTTTTTAAAAGATTTTATTTATTTATTTGACAGACAGAGATCACAAGTAGGCAGAGAGGCAGGCAGAGGGAAAGAGGAGAAAGCAGGCTCCCTGCTGAGCAGAGAGCCCAATTCGGGGCTTGATCCCAGGACCCTGGGATCATGACCTGAGCTGAAGACAGAGGCTTAACCCACTGAGCCACCCAGGCACCCCTAAAGATACATTTTAATTGACATCATGTTGCCTCTGAAGTCCTTGTTTCTATACATTGTCTCTGTAAGTTTCTGTTCTATGTCACTCTTTGGTTCTTTCCTCTTTTATAGATTCCCCCCTTAATATTTCTTGTAGTGCCTGGTTGGTGGTCACATACTCTTTTAAACCTTGCTGGTCTTGGAGGCTCTTTATCTCTTCATTTTGAATGTCAACCTTGCTGGATAAAGTATTCTTGGCTGCATGTTCTTATCATTTAGTGCCCTGAATATGTCTTGCCAGTCCATTCTGGCTTGCCAGGTTTCTGTGGACAGGTCTGATGTTATTCTGATGGACCTTCCTCTGTACCAAAGGAATCTCTTCCCCCTACCAGCCCTCAGAAGCTCTTCTCTAAATTTATGATTCATGAGTCTCACTTAAGTGTCTTGAGATCTTTCTAGATTCATTGATCTTGGTGGGTGTTCTTTCTGCCTGTAGGACATGAACACTTGTTCCATTCCTCAGATTGGGAAAATTTTCATCCAGAATTTGTTCATCTATATCTTCTAGTCTTCTCTCTTTCTCCACCCCCTCAGGGATCCCAATAATTCTGACATTGGAATGTTTCATGGCATCATTTATTTCCCTAATTCTGTTTTCATGGCTTCTAAGCTGTTCCATGCCTTCTTTTGATCCTTTTTCTCTCTCAGTTTGTCCTCTTGATCACTAATTATATCTTCTGCCTCGGTTACCCTAGTTGTTAGAGTATTTAGATTAGATTGTATCTCATTGATAGTGTTTTTAACTTCTGCCAAGTTGGCTGTCACTTCTGCCATTAGAGATTTTATGTTGTCACTAATGGTTTTCTCCAACCTAGTCATTGCCTAGATAGTTGTTACCCTAAATTCCCTTTCCAACACACAGTTTGTGTCCATGTCCAATAGTTCTGATTGAGAGGGCACAGTCTCTGAATTTTTCCTTTGTTGGTTATTCCTCCTCCTAGTCACTTTGGTGAGAGGTGGTTGAGGGGATGTATAGGTGTATATGTCAACCACGATCTAGGCAAGGTACACCCTGGAACGTTTCGGAGCAATTGGAAGTCACCACCAAAAAGAAAAAAAAAAAAGAGCGAGAGAAGGAGAGAGAGAAAAAAAGAGAAAACCCAGCCAAAATGAAACCCAAATATAAAACTTATAAAGTATGTAAACAAAAACAGACATACAAAAAAACTGACCAAAGTAAATGACAGGTAAAAAAAAAAAAAGAACCCAGCCAAAATGAACCCCAAGAATAAGATTTATATAAAGCAGAACAAAAACACATACACAGAAACACTGGCAGAAGAAAAAGATGGGAGGGTGGTTATAAATCCTCGCTGTGGGTGAGGAAGTTTATTTTGATTCTTCCTGAGTGTATCTTGATATCTTTTAAAGGACTCAACTTTCAGAGATACAGGGAAATTAAAACTGGTTTGTATATAGGGGTAATATTGATTAGGGAAAGAGCATTACCTTGAAGCTTATATCTATATGTATATTAGGAAAAAATAAATGAATAGAAAAAGAAAAACACATGTATATGTATATAAAAAGTTCACGTTAAAAGGTTATTATGGAATATGTTGTATTAAACTTATAGTTGAAATGGAAAGTAGGATAAAAAGTTTTTTTAAATTAAAAGAACAAGAATCGTGAGAACCAATTAAAGGAAAAGTTGTATCTATGAAATATACATGTTTTGCGAGAAGACCAGGAGCTTAATATATTGTTTTCTCCTGATTTCAGGGTTTCACAGTTTTATGGGGAACCTGTGGTGGTTGTTCTCTCCTTCTTTTGGCTGGATTTCTTGGGGAGGAGACTTTGAGTTATTTTTCGGGCAGTCTTGCTTGGGTTGAGTCACCCTGCCCCCTATCAAGGGGCTGGGCCCTTTGGAAACTGGTTTTCAGGCTTTTGTTCTCTGGAGGTTTTGTTCTTTGGGGGCTTTTTGTGGCTTTTCAGAGGTTTAATGGAAAGCAAACTGCACCCAGACCTCTGTCTCAGATAGAAGCCTCAGTCTTCTCCCCTCTGGGTGGTCCAGAAAACACAGACTCCCCCACTGCAAACTCTGCTGCACAGCACAACCTCCCAAAGGCAGTACACACCCCCAGGCACCATCTCAGTGGTTGCCTGAGGTGCCTGCTTGTCTCTGCACCCCCATGCCACTAAAACCACAAATGATATTTGTCCAGGGAGTCTGCTTCCGGTGGCTGCCTTTGCCAGGACTGCTGTCTGCAGTTCATGCAGGGTGTGCTGACTCTGCTGTCACACAGACCAGGAAAGACTAACCCAGAGATCACTCGGCTTCTCTCAGACACAGGGTGGGAGCATCCAGACCCTCGGCTGGTCCTAGAGACTGCCCGCTAGCACACACACTAGGCTCTCTCACGCATGAGTGGGAGTGCATCCAGCCGAGCAGTGGTTCAAGCAGCAGAAAGCCATGAGCTCAGGGACCACGGAGGCTCTGCCTCACTCTCTCTGGCACAGGTAGTCACTGGTGGTGGCTGTCCTGGGTTGGTGGGCTTAGGCCCATGCCTGTGACCTCCTGATTCTACCAGTTGCCCCTTAAGATCTTTTGCTCTTTTTGAGTTCTTTTAATCAGACTCTAAGTTAATGCTGGTCCCCAATCACAGGGCACTTTCATATTAGGGTATTACTATCCAATGGGTCACTTCTGGTGGTTTCCTCCCCCTTCTGTTTATCCTCAGATATTAGTCCAAGCATTCCCACTCTGCTTTACCTCTCCACTGGTGTCTTCTGCTCCCATAGAGATCCAAAAGTGTATAATCCTACATCTCAGGCTGATTTCAATTGTGTTCAGAGTGTTCTGGTAGATATTTATCTCACTTTAGGGGACCAGTTGAAACAACATCTCCTACTTCTCTGTCATCTTGCCCCACCTCATTGAGAACTCTTAAAGTGATTCCTGAACTTAAACTAATGACTCATCTTATCCCCAGTCCTTGATGAATAAATTGCTTTCTAAGTCAAATATCAGGGAAGGCTCTGTATCATCCAATATCACATGGGCCCTTGAGATCTGTTCATTTGTTTTTGCACTCAGTGTGTAACTGATGGAACACTTTCTACATGGCCAACACTGAGCAGGAGACCAGGAATGAACTGGTGAACAAATCCAGGTGTGTCCTTGTCCTCCTGATGGTCTGATGAGGTATAATGTTGATGGTCATGCTGAACTCTGACAGTAGAAAAGAAGGAGCAAAACACTCAGGAGGGACCAAAAAGCATTCCTTGTCCCTTCCTCCTCTCTTACCTTCCTATTATTTGTAGGTCCTCAAGGTTGGATGGTCCTGAAGACCCCATATCTGTATAAAGACTTTCCTTTGTGGCTTTCCATTTTGGATAATTAAGTTTGAATATCCACATCAAACAAAAGGACCTCCAGATTCCCATTGCATTATAGCTGCCTCTAAACAGTTGTCAAGGTGGAACTACAAAGATTATTTGCTTTTTACCATATTTCACAAAATTTTAAATTTTGTCTTTGGGCACTCAGGAGTATGATCAGGGCCTATTTGATATAGCCACTGTTCACCCAAAAGGAGATTTATTTCTTCATGAAGTTGTTCTCCTGATTCTTTCCACCAGGGTTTGCTACCCTTCTCTCACATTTTCCTTCCAGTACCATTCAATGAAAATGTGGGTATTTCCCAAAAAGAGATCAAATTGGGAGGAGTATGCTATTGGACCATGCTATAGGGGAAACAGACTCTACTATTCAAGACAATATCCTTAACCAAAGACACTGACTTTCAATCCTTGACCAGAAAATGCTTTCAGATCTGGAGATCCTAGTCTACCTCCTGTCCCTTGTTTGTTTTTTTGTTTGTTTGTGTATTTGCTTTTGTCCTTTGTTTTGACATATGAAGCCTTGAGCCCAATTCACCTGCAACCACTAATCAGTGAAGTGTTTTACGATTCCCAAGAACAATCCTATTAATCTTTATTCCTTAACAGTCAAATAAACTTTGAGTTTTCAAAGTTCCAAAGTGTTCTGAAATTCATAACCCAGTGCTGAGTTTAGCCTCCACACCTGGCATGTGAGCCTACTGGGAATCAGAAGCCAGGAAGAATTCTAGGCTCACTCTTGGTCAGCAGAGTTTTATGAGGATCCCACAAGCCACTGACAGCACAGATCCAGAGTTCCAGTTCTATAAACTACATTGATATTCAAAGTCCATTCCCTACTCTACCTTAGTTTTACCTACCTGGCATCCCAGTCTGTCCCTGTCTCTCCGCAAACAACTGTTGTAAAGTTCTTGGTTCAGAGCCTAGTTCATTCTGAATCTAAAAGCATCTTTATTTTTGTATATTTACCCACAAGGCAGAAATAATAGAACACCTATAAAATGCAAGTATATGGCTCCATTGAAAAGATATATAAAATGATATGGATATATAAATGATAATGGAGTTATGTTCAAGTTATACTGAAGAGGATTAAAGTAGGGTACAAATGCTCAGTATGATTCAGTTTTTCCTAATATTTTATTTTAAAGCCCATCATACATCCAGAAAAGTCAACTAAGTTGTACATTGAAAATCCATGTAACCACCACCTAGAAACTACAGTATAAATAGTTTTCTAACCTTCCTTAATTGCATGTGTATCTCTGCGTCCATCCATTAACTAGCAATTCTTGTTATTCTTCCTATTTTTTGGATGTCTATTAAAGTAAGCTGTAAGCAATGGAACTTTCCAACCCTAGATAATTCAACACCCAAATGATTAACTTGATCAACATTTGTTTATAGTTTCTTTTTTTCCCTGTTGAAGTACTTTACATAAAGCAAAATGTACAAATCCTAACTATACCATTCACTGAGTTTTGACGTTTGCATACACCTGTATAACTCAAACCTCTATCAGCTCACAGAACATTATCCTCACCCCATGTCTCTTCCCAATCCATCTCCTTCCTCCATCCCTCACAGTCAAACTCTAGTCTGTCTGTTTCTACATATTAGTTTCTATAGATTACATTTTCTATTTCTAGATCATTATATAAATTGTATCCTGCAGTATCTCCTCTTTTGTGTTTATCTTTTTACACCCCCACTGAGCAGGGAGCTGGACCTGGGGCTTCATCCCAGAATGCTGAGATCAGGACCTGAGCTGAAGGCAGATGCTGAACTGACTGAGACACTCAGGTGCTCCTCTCATGGTTGAAATGTAAAAGAAGGAGGAAGGGAAAGAGGAAGTAGAGGGTAATTAACTTGTTTATTTGCAAAAAGAAAAGTATACTGCAGTTTATTTCACCCAAGTATTGACAGCAGTTGTCTGTAAATTATTGCATTTGTGTGTTATTGGATAACAGTCCTTCAAAAGCACCTACTCCTCTAGACTAATGGATTTATTCTTTGTAATAGTTCTATCCCTTATTGGTATCTTCTTGTTAACTTATACCAAATAGTTTCATGGAATTAAGGAGGAAGTAAACAGTGTTAGTGAGTTGTTAACAAAACATTGGAATATCACTTCATAGAACATTCTGTGCCAATTTTTGTGCCAAAAAAATTGGGCATATTACTCGAAGTGGTAGCTTGTGTGTTTTGGGTTGGGTTGGATTTGTAATGGAGGAGGACTATGAAAACTTCAAAGGTTCTTACCATGCCACAAAGAGGGTAGATTCTTGATCATAAAGAAGCAGCAAAAGAATGTCTGAAACAAACATGAAGAAAAACCTAAGTAGGCAAACATCAGAAGGTTTGTAACCTGACCAATTTCAAATTCTTCTCAATCAACAACCTAAAAATGTGAGCATGACAGCATAAATTCATTGTGTCCCTACAAGCCAAGGCATGAGAGCAACAATTTGATGGATATCCACTGTAGGACTCTGAGGTCCCAAGCTCACATATCCACCTGGCTTCTGAATATGTCCATTTGGATATCTTGTTATACCTCAAATGTAATGCTTATACATGGTAACTCAGTATTAATTATAATTCTGATAATTACTGTGAGACAGTGTGCTAAGAAATCATATTATAATACAAGTGTTTCTACAAGTGGAATTTGATGCTCATGGAATGTTAATGTCACAAATATTTTAAACATTACTGTAAGTAGTCCTCTATATATTATGGGACAGATTTTTATTCATGTAGGCAAGGAGGAAAATACCCATTTCTCCACACCAATTCCTACATTATTATACCACTTGTTGTATTTATTCTATACAGTAAGGTATGTAATACATACATTTTTTTCTTATTTACAATTTCTTTTCACAAATACTACAGCTCATGGATAAATATCAGTGAGTAAAGATAAGCAAAAAAGAAGAAAATATGATTAACCTGAAGAAAAATAAAAGCAGCTGAAATCATAGAACCTAAGAAAAAACTATTAAAATGTGTATCTATGTCCTTCTGTGTGTGTATTTATGTGTATGTATATATACATACACATGTGTATAAATAATTTATGATACATAAAATATTCAAAGAGAAATAGAGTCATCCTCCACAAGTGTTTTAGATTTGCCATCATGGTCTTTTTATTTAGTCATTTATTCATTCACACTTCTTACAATTATATTGTACAGAGATTTCTGCTCCTGGAAAGGTGGAATATACTTATGTTTCCATATTTCTGCCCCTAAGTTTAGCTTAAAACCCTGGACATTACATATTAAAGTATCATAAAACGATCCTGTGAAGTCAGAAAATAAGGCAGACATGAGACCCCAGTACCTGAGGAACAACATAGTGGTGAGGTCCCTGTGTTTGTTTTTTGCAATACTTATCCCTAATTTTTATGCCAGAAACCTAGAAATTCCAGTGAGAAAAAACTAAAAGGTCCAAATAAAGCCTACTCTCTCTAGTCAAAGTATGAGGAAAATGGCAACTTAGCAAGACAGACAACTTTTAGCAGGTAGTCACTCTAGCCCAACACAGAAAAAGAAAAAAAAAAAAAAAGAAAACCTTCAGTCTTATCTTCCTCCCCACAAAAGCAGACTGTGTACAATGGATCAAAAAATATATATGGGTAAATATAATAGACTTCCCTTTCCTCTTGAGTCTTCTAAATTATGTTTAAGGTAAAAGCAAAAATTATAACATTGTCTGATGTAGTTTTCAATGCAAATAGTGGAAATATTTACAAAAAGACATGTACAAATGGTGAGGAAAAGGATGTAGAAGGAGGTAAGTTTTCTACACTTCATTTAAAAATTTGAAACTAGTAGACTTTGATACATTATGTATGTATATGTACTATAATATCTAGAGACCACTAAGAAAACTGTACAATGAGGTAAACTGAAAAACATTATAGAGAAATCAAAATGGAATTTGAAAAATGTTCAAGTAACCCATAGGAAGGTAGGATAAAGAAAATGGTAAGATAAAAAACGAGAAGAAAAAACAGAAAACAAAAAATAAAAAGGCATATTTGTATCTTATATATCAAAAATAATATTAAATGTAAATGGTTTATGTATACTCTCTAGAAGGGATTGGTAGAGTGGTTTAAAAATCATTGCCCAGGGCACCTGTGTGGCTTAGTCAGTTCAGCATCTATCTTTGGCCCAGGTCATGATCCCAGGGTCCTAGGATCCAGTCCCACATCAGGCTCCCTAATCAGTGGGGAGTCTGCTTCTTCCTCTCCCTCTGCCCCTCCCCCCATTTGTGCATGCTCTCTCTCATGCTCCCTCTCTCAAATAAATAAATACAATCTTTAAAAATATAGAAGTAAACTCATTGCCCAACTATATGCTATTTATGAAGTCTCATTTCAAATATAATGATAACGTGTATGCTGAAAGAAATAGAATGGGAAAAGCTATACAACACAATCATCAAGAAAAAGCAAGAGTGGCTATATCAATATCAGATAAAGCATATTCAGAGCAAGGAAAATTTTCAAAGACAGAGAAGAGAATTACAAAATAAAAGAATAAATTATCTCAGAAGATATATAAGTCCTAGTATGTATGTATCAAACAATAAATGTAAAATGTATGAAGCAAAAATTGACAGAACTAAAAGGAGAAATAGACATAGCTCCAATTACAGTTGATAACTGCACGACTTCTCTAAATAATTCATAAAACAGTTACACAGAAATTCACTAAGGATATAGAAAAACTCAACAACACTGTCAGTCAACAGGATCCAGTTGACATTTATACAACACTCTACCCAACAAAAACAGAATACACTTTTCAAATGCCCCAAGAACATATAATGAAATAGATCATGTCTTGGGCCATATAAAAAACCTCAACAAATTTTCAATACTGAAATAATACACAGTGTGTTTCTAAAAACAGAAAAGCAAAGTAGATATCAACAGCAGAATGAAAAGAGGAAATCTAGACATCTAGAAGTTAAAAATATGCTTCAAAAGAATCCAAAGTTGAAAAGAGAAAATCAGTAAAGAAAAAACCATAGATTAAAAAGTTGGGTCTTTAAGAAAATGAATAAATTTAATAAAACTCTAGCAAGACTAATGAATAAAAAAAAGATAGGAAACACAAATTACTTACATCATGAATGGAATAATGAGTATCACTACACACCCTGCAGATGTCAAAAGGTAACAAGAGAACACTATGAACAAATCATCATATATAAATTTACAACTTAGGAAAAAACGAAAAGCAGGTATTACTACAACTCACCCAATCAAAGGTAGGTGCTTTGAATAAAACTATCAGTATTGAAGTAGTTGAATTTGTTGTTTAAAAGATCCTCCCCGCCCCCCCAAAAAAATAAACTCCAAACCTAATTGGCGCCACTAGAGAATTTTTCCAAATATTTGAATAGGAATTAACACCAATTTTACACAATCTCCTCCAGAAAATATGAGGGACAACTTCCCAGTTCTTTCTAACAAGCTCAGTATTGCCATGACACCAAATCCCAAACTTACAAACTGTAAAAAGAGAATATAACACACCAATAACGCTTACGAGTATAGATGAAAAAATTCTTAGCAATATATTGGCAAATAGAATTAAGCTATATATGTACATACACAAAATTGTATGTGTAATGTATATACACATATACACCATGACCAAGGGGAGTTTATCCCATAGATATAAGGCTGGTTAAATATTTGAAAATCAATCAATGTAATCTACATTTTTTAAAGATTTTATTTATTTGAGAGTGCATGACAGAGAGAGAGAGAGCACGATTTGGGGGAGGGAAGGGCAGAGGGAGAGGGAGAAGCAGACTCCCTGTTGAGCAGGGAGCCTGACATGAGGCTTGATCCCATGACCCTGAGATGATGACCTGAGCTGAAGGCAGACACTGAACTGACTGAGCCATGCAGGCACCCCTGTAATCCACTATATTAGCAAGATAAAGAGAAAAATTATATGATCAAATGCAGAAAAAAGCATTTGACAAAATTCAAAAGCCGTTCATGATAAAAAAAAAAAAAACTCCCAGAAAATTAAGGATCAAGGGAATTTTCCTCAGTTTTTTCATATCAGTTTTATTTGTGATAGTGAAATCCTGGAAACAACCCAAATGTACTCTAATAGATGAATAATTAAATAAACTCTGGCACATTCACACCATGGAATACACACAGCAATAAAAAGGGACAGACTATTGATACATGCACCAACTTGGATAGATCTCAAGGGTATTATTCTAAGTTAAAAAGCAAATCTGAAAAGTTACATGCTATATGATTCCATTTATATAACATTCTTGAGATGACAAAATTATACAGATGGAAAACAAATCAGTGGCTATTAGGAGTAAGAGATGGCAGAAGTGTGTATGAAGTCAAGTGTGGATGTGATTATAAAGGCAAGAAGAAAATATTTCCTGGGATAGAATAATTATATATCTTGTATATGGTGGTGGTTACATGTGTAAAATGACATAGAACTATAAACATACATTATATCATTGTCAGTCTCCTGGTTTTGATATTGTACTATATAGCAGTAATCATAGGAAAGTACTGGGTAAAGAGTACACAGAATCTCTATCCTACCTTTGCAACTTCCCATGAACTGGTAATTATTTCAAAACAAAATGTTCAAAAACTACATTTTGCAATTTCCCACAATTTCAAATATTCTTTTACGACATCATTTGCAATGTTTGTAATATCTTAAATTCTCATGAACAAATCCTACTTTCTCAACCCTTTCTATTATTGTTGAGTATTTGGTGTGATTCAAATTGTCATTTTAAATAAGTGGTGGTGAATAGAACATCCTTGTATTTAAATCTGTGCTGATAGCCAAAAGTAATTATGACACAAAGATTTCATGAGAATAAGTGACACTTAAGTGCCTGTGTATTTCAGAGCTTTGAATGAAATGTTGCCAAGTGGCTTTCATTGAAGTTGCTCTAATATAGGGTCCCATGATACAGTGCCCAAATGAATGCCTCCAATGTGTATCTTTAATTACATTGGGCCTGTGTTCACTTAATTGACGAAAACTATTTGGTTCTCCTTATTGTTTTGTTCAGGCTTTAAAAAAATATTGTTATCCAAGAACCAGTATTTTGTTTTACATAAATAATAAACCATGATAAGATGATATAAAAATAACCAGAATTTCCTGTAACACAAAGATGTGAAAAAGCTTCATTTGAGAACATTCTATTTCATTGATTAAATTTTATGTATATATACCTATTTATACAAAAGTATAACCTTACCAAATATTTGCTTTTTATCATAAAGTGATACATCTTCAACATTTATGTGCCTTGAAATATTTTTTCTCTTTCTTCCTGTTTTGTGACAGAATTCCATTCAATTTAATGAAAAAAAATCCCATTTTCTGTAACTAATTTTTGGTTTTAAATCAAGCCTATTCAATCAATATTTTTATGGACTCTATATAGCCAAATATATATTTATCTGCTGGATTACTTCTTGAGAAAACCTTCAAAAATGTTATTTTGCTACCAAAAGACTCTCCATAAAGGAGCTAGGGTTTTTTGTTTTGATTTGTTTCATTTTATTTTAATTTTATTTTTTTCAGTGTCCCAAGATTCATTGTTTATGCACCACACCCGGTGAAAGGAGCTGTTTTTACCTATGCTCCTATACATACAACATAAGAGATTTTCTCAACTCAACCCACATTCAAGCATTAAAATTATTATTTTTTCAGGGCTCCTGGGTGGCTCAGTCATTGGGCATCTGCCTTCCACTGGAGTTGTGATCCCAGGGTCCTGGGGTCAAGCCCCACATGGGGTTCCCTGCTCCACTAGAGGCCTGTTCTCCCTCTCCCTTTCACCCTCTCCCTCTGTGTCTCTCTGTCAAAAAAAATAAATAAAATCATTTAAAAAGTTATTTTTTTCACTTTTCAAAAGAAAGAGGTCATCACATTATACCTTTGGTGTTTTCTTCTTTAGAACAAATATAATTTCACTGTGGAAAATTAAGAAAGTGTGTATTACAATATATGCAAAAATAGTACCTGCAAAATTACTAACCAAAGATGAATAAAATTATAATGTGGCTAGAGAAATAGTCCTTTTTCATTTCATAGAAATTAAGTTACACTGTTAATATTTTCTCCTAAAGTAACTTGTTTGCCATTAACCATTACTGCATATCATCATTTCTAATGTCTGTATGCCATTCTATTACATAGATAGACTTTTATTTCCCTTACTAATCAAATGTTACTGAAGATTTAGTTGGTCTTTTTAGTTGGTTTTAGTTGGCATTTTTTCCTCATTTAAATAAGTCTGGAATAATCCTTGAAGCCAAATATAAGTTGACATCCAAAAGTATTTTCTCACAATTCATTCTTAGAAATGGATCTGCAGTGTACTACGACATAATCATTTCTTTAAAATTTTCATGTACTATTTAATGTAGCCCTATATAACCCACTACTAATTTATATTTCTATGAGACATGTAAGTACATGCACTTTTTTCCTTCTGCATTCTCCTACCATGGATATTATAATACTTTTATATTCTAGGGTCATAAGCTGACAACCAGAGTTTTACTGTTATTGACAGATTCAGCTGCTTTAGACATTGTATGTTGTTTATTCGAACCTTAAATTTTTTCAAGCAAAGTAGAAACTTCAATTACTCTAAATTTCTCTATCTTATGGTAAGCACTTGTATTACTTTCCTATTGCTTCTGTAACAAATTACCACAAACTTGCTAGTATTATTATTTTATAATTCTGGAGGTCAGAAGTCCAAAATTAGCCTCACTGGACAAAAGTCAAAGTCTCAACAAGGCTAATTCTATCTCAAGTCTCTGAGGGGAAAATCCATTTCCTTGCATTTTTCAGTTTCTAGAGGCTGTTTGTGTATCCTGGTTCATGAACTTTTCCTCACCTCACTTCAGTCTCTTGCTTCCTTTGTCACACCCCCTACCACTAATTCTGATCTTCCAGCCACCCTCTTTTTTAAAAAATTTATTTATTTTTTATTTTCAGCGTAACAGTATTCATTGTTTTTTGCACCACACCCAGTGCTCCATGCAATACGTGCCCTCTCCAATACCCACCACCTGGTTCCCCCAACCTCCCACCCCCTGCCCCTTCAGACCCCTCAGATTGTTTTTCAGAGTCCATAGTCTCTCATGGTTCACCTCCCCTTCCAATTTCCCTCAACTCCCTTCTCCTCTCTAACTCCCCTTGTCCTCCATGCTATTTGTTATGCTCCACAAATAAGTGAAACCATATGATAATTGACTCTCTGCTTTACTTATTTCACTCAGCATAATCTCTTCCAGTCCCATCCATGTTGCTACAAAAGTTGGGTATTCATCCTTTCTGAGGGAGGCATAATACTCCATAGTGTATATGGACCACATCTTCTTTATCCATTCGTCCATTGAAGGGCATCTTGGTTCTTTCCACAGTTTGGCGACTGTGGCCATTGCTGCTATAAACATTGGAGTACAGATGGCCCTTCTTTTCACTACATCTGTATCTTTGGGGTAAATACCCAGTAATGCAATTGCAGGGTCATAGGGAAGCTCTATTTTTAGTTTATTGAGGAATCTCCACACTGTTCTCCAAAGTGGCTGCACCAACTTGCATTCCCACCAACAGTGTAAGAGGGTTCCCCTTTCTCCACATCCCCTCCAACACATGTTGTTTCCTGTCTTGCTAATTTTGCCTCTTGCTACCCTCTTATAAAGACTATTGTGATTACATTGGGTCCATCTGGATAATCCAGGATAATCTCTAATCTCCCTATCTCGACATCCTTAATCCAATCATATCTGAAAAGTCCCTTTTGCCATGTAAAGTAACTAATTCATTAGTTTCAGGGATCATGACATGGACATATTTGAGAGACTATTACTTTGTGTACCACATCACCATGCATAATTTTTAAAAACATGTTTCCAATTTTTGTACATAAAGATAATATTGACCAAATTATTTCATAGCTTTCATTTTATGGTTAACAATATGTATTGAATATCATTTGTTATTCTTTAATAGTCTTCTACTCCATCATTCCCAAATATTTTATACTGTTCCATTGAAAGTGGGACCCTAATTCTACTAACAATTAAAACTAAAGTATAAGCTGTGAGAATTTAAGTTGACTTCAAATTTTACCTATTAAAATAAATGCTGTGTTCTGGTCAAGATGTGGAATTACATCTCTCTTTTCCCTTTGTTTCCCAAGTCCCATTGAAATGACACTAAAGATTTATAAAAGAAGTAAACTATAAGAGCACTGAATCATAAAAGGCCGCACAGATTCAGGTAAATCTCTCTTTTTTTAAAGATTTTATTTATTCATTTGACAGAAAGACAGATCACAAGTAGGCAGAGAGGCAGGCAGAGAGAGAGAGAGGGAAGCAGGCTTCCTGCTGAGCGGAGAGCCCGATGCGGGACTTGATCCCAGGACCCTGAGATCATGACCCGAGCCAAAGGCAGAGGCTTTAGCCCACTGAGCCCCCAGGCGCCCCATATTTGGGTACATATCTTAAAGACATATGTATAGGAGAAGGCTTCCATGGAGCAGGAGGTATTCTTTTCAGAGGAAACTCAAAGAGCCTCAAAGTTCAGAAAGACATTGTGTCTGTGCTTGAAGGACTGCAGTGGAACAGCTGCACCAGACTACATGTAACTTCGTCCTTTCTCTCCAAGTGGAAGAGACTGGCAGCAGAGATAGCCTGAGAGTCTCTTAGAAGGTAATGCCTGATAAAAATTAGCACACAGACATGAGTTATAAAGCACATGTGAAAACTCACCACTGGGACGCCTGGGTGGCTCAGTCATTAAGCATCTGCCTTTAGCTCAGGTCATGATCTCAGGGTCCTGGGATTGAGTCCCACACCAGGCTTCCTGCTCAGCGGGGAGCTTGCTTCTTCCTCTGCCTGCTGCTCCCCCTGCTTGTGCTTTCGCTCTCTCTCTCTCTCTCTGGCAAATAAATAAAATTCTAAAAAACAACTTAAAGGAAAAAGAAAACTCACCACCATTAGATACTGAGTAGACCCAATAGATGGCAGAATTAAGGAAAAAATAGGCAAATATTTTAAATTTTAAAATAAAACTGATTAAAATGTTTAAAGAGATGAAAAAGGGACTGGAATCCATAAGAAAAGAAGAGCATCCTTATTTTGAAAAAAGTAACAAGTTTCTTTTTGAAAAAGTAAAAGTAAAAGTTTCTTTTTGAAAAAGAAACAATTAGAAATTCTAGAAACAAAAAAGTTACACATTGAAATAAAACCTTAATAGATAAGTTATATAGTTGTACAGACTCACAGCTGAACAGAGAATTAGAACATAGATAAGGTGGGGGCCACATTTGATTCATCTCTGTTCCCCAGAGTCTACTATCTTGTTAAACCAAACTGGGCAGGGACGCCTGGTGGCTCAGTCAGTTAAGCCTCTGCCTTCGGGTCAGGTCATGATCTCAGTGTCCTGGGATCAAGCCATGCATCAGGATCCCTGCTTAATGCAGAGTCTGCTTCTCCCTTTCACTCTGCCCCTCTTCCCCCTGCCCCACTTGTGTGATCTCTCTCTCTCTCTCTCTCTAATAAATAAAATCTTTAAAAATATAAATACAAATAGGGGCACCTGGGTGGCTCAGTGGGTTAAAGCCTCTGCCTTCAGCTCAGGTCATGATCCCAGGGTCCTGGGATCGAGCCCCACATCGGGCTCTCTGCTCAGCGGGGAGCCTGCTTCTTCCTCTCTCTCTGCCTGCCTCTCTGCCTACTTGTGATCTCTGTCTGTCAAATAAATAAATAAATAAATAAATAAATAAATAAAAAATATAAATACAAATAAACTAAACTGGGTAAGTGGCCTTTTAACAAGCCTGAGTTCCAAGGGCTCCTTCAGTATAGATGAGTCTCAAAGGCCAGGACAGCTTTCGGTTTGGCTGAACTGGGTCTGACTCCTTGTCGGTAGGTTTGGCAGTGAAGGCCATGCAAACAAGAGGCTTGGGTGCTGCCATTGATATCAAGGGCCAGTTTGTTCCTTGTCATAGCTGGTCTTTTACTTCTGTTCCTTCAACATGTATGACTACTGTCCTTCCCTGTTAGGAAATATGAATATATCTATGCCCATACTTGTGTGAGGAGACATGATATAAAGGGTTAGCAGTTGTGCCAAAGCTCCCTCTCCTTACTTCTTCCATTCTAGGCCTTGCAGTCCTCCCATCCCCTAATCCAGAGAAAGGAGAGCAGTCCTGTGTGCAAGTAGTTCTCCATAGCTGGATCTCAGGGGATCTCCCTCAATGCCTGGAATAATGAACATCTTCTAGAACAGCAGTCCTCTTTGCCAAAACCAAACCACACTGAGGCCATCCAAAAGCACCCTGTTGCCACCACTCTCAGTGGCAGAGAAGTTTCTCTGAGCTGTGGTCCAAGCAGGTTAAGCCTCGAGAACAGAGGGCAGCTTCAGAAACAATGACCACTCTTGTGTTTTCCCTTTCACCATGCTACTTCTCTTAAAGTATTTTGAGAAAAGTGGAGGTTCAGAGGACAGAGATCCTACCCTGGCCAGCCCATGCCAAACCAAGTGCTCTAAGGAGAAAGGCAGTTTGAAATCAAGCCACTCAGAAAGAAATTTTTTTTAAAAAACAACACAATTTACAATTTCACCACAAAAGAATATAAGATAGCTAAGAGGTGAAAGATCTGTACTCTGAAAACTATAAAACACTGATGAAATGAATTAAAGATGACACAAACGAATGGAAAGATATTCCATGCTCACAGGTTGGAAGAATTAACATTGTTATAATGTCCACATTACCCAAAGCAATCTACAGATTCAACAATCCTATCAAAATACCAACAGCATTTTCACATAATATATCCTTTCATTATGTGAAATAATATATATTTTGTGAAATATATATTATTTCATGTAACATGTAATAATCCTAAAATTTGTATGGGACCACAGAATATATATTATTTCACATAATAATTCTAAAATTTGCATGGGACCACAGAAGACCCTAAATAGCCAAAGTAATGCCAAGAAAGAAAAAAGTGGAGGCATCACAATTCTAAATTTCAAGGTATACAAAGCTGAGGTAATCAAAACAGTATGGTACTGACACAAAAACAGGCTACATAGGTCAATAGAATAAAGGACAGAATAGAGAACCCAGAAAAAAAACCATGATTATATGGTCGATTAATCTATGACAAAGGAGGCAAGAATATCAAATGGGGAGAAGATAGTCTCTTCAATGAATGATGCTAGGAACACTGGACAGCTACATATAAAAGAATGAAACTGGACCACTTTCTAACACCATACAGAAAAATAATCTCAAAATAAATTTAAGACCTAAGCATGAGACCTGAAACCATAAAAATCCTAGAAGAGAGCACAGGCAGTAATTTCTCTGACATTGGCCATAGAAACATTTTTCTAGATATATCTCCTAAGACAAGGGAAACAAAAGCATAAATAAATTATTGGAACTACATCAAAATTTAAAAAAAGTTTCCAGTGAAGGAAACCATCAACTAAACAAAAGCAACCTACTGAATGGGAGAAGATACTTGCAATGATTTATCCAATAAGGGGTTACTATCCAAAATATATGAAGAACTTATTAGCTCAACACTTACAGAAACAAACAGTCCAATTAAAAAGTGGGCAGAAGGGCGCCTGGGTGGCTCAGTGGGTTAAAGCCTCTGCCTTCGGCTCAGGACATGATTCCAGGGTCCTGGAATCCATCCCCACATAGGGCTTTCTGCTCAGCAGGGAGCCTGCTTCCCCCCGCCCCCGCCACCGCCCACGCCTGCCTCTCTGCCTACTTGTGCTCTCCCTTTGTCAAATAAATAAATAGATCTTTAAGAAAAAGTGGGCAGAGAAACTGAATAGGCAATTTTCCATAGAAGACAGATGGCCAACAGACACTTGAAAAGATGTTCAATATCACTCATCATCAGGGAGATTCGAATCAAAACCACAATTACATATCACCTTACAACAGTAAGAATGGCTAAAATCAAAGCGACAAGAAATAACAAGTGTCAGTGAGGATGTGGAGAAAAAGGAGCCGTTGTGCACTGTTGGTAGAAATGTAAATTAGCATAACTGCTGTGGAAGACAATATGGAGGTTTGTCCAAAAAAACCCAGAAATAATGTATGATCTAATAATTTCACTACTGGGTATCTACCCAAAGAAAACAACACTAATTCAAAAAGACATATGCACTCCTATATTTATTGCAGCATTGTTTACAACAGCCAAGATATGGAAACAACCTAAGTGCACATCATTAGATGAAGGTGTAAAAAATATATGTATAATGAAATATAACACCACCATTAAAAGGAAGAGATTGTGCCATTTGAGACAACATGGATGGACCTAGAGGGTATTATGCTAACTGAAATAAGTCATACTGAAAAGGGCAGATACTACTCTCAAGTGGAATCTCAAAAAAATGAATAAACAAACAAAAAGCAGAATCACATCTATAAATAGAACAAACTGATGGTTGCTAAAGGGGAAAGAGTGAGGGGTTGGACAAATTGGATGAAGAAGTTACAAGCCTCCAGTTATGGAATGAGTAAGTCATGGGAGTAAAAGGCACAACCTAAGGAATACAGTCAATATTGTAATAGGGATGTAACATGACCAATGGCAGCTGCACTTGTGGTGAACATAGTATAATGTATAAACTTGTCAAATCACTAAGTTGTATACCTGAAACTAGTGTAACATTACCATATCAAATACTGAAATAAAAATAAGAAATAAAATAAGAAATAAGGCTGCTCAGACATTAGAATTGAGTTCCCAACTCCCTCCCTAACCCAGCCTTTTTTTTTTTTTTAAAGACTTTATTTATTTGAGAAATAGAGAGCAAGAGAAATGGAGCACAAGCACGGGGAGCAGCAAGGGAGAGGGAGAAGAAGGCTTCTTCCAGGATCATGACCTGAGGTGAAGGCAGACACTTAACCAACTGAGCCACCCAGGTACCCCTAACCCTGCCCTTTTATCAGAGAAGTAATCCTCACTGGGACTCCCTCCGTGGTATGTAAAGCAGGTGATTCCTAATAGTCAGTGAAACCTGTTTAAAGAGATCACACAGAAACCCCTAGAGAAGTGTCTTGTGGGTGGGTGTTTGCAAAGAATATGTTATTAGTGCAGCTAAATATTATAATTTATAACTACCTGGGGCTAACATTCACCTGAAATAATTGTTTAAAAAACCCAAATACTAGTATTTCTAAGAAATCTGTATTCATTTGAACTCAGCTACCAAGGTATTGACAAGTAGTCTTAAAAGCAGTGTAAAGAATTGACATATCACTAGACTAAGGTACAATTGGCCTGGGTTATAGTTCTGACATCATCAAATAGTAAGTGTGTGACCCTGGGCTTCTCTATCAATTTCTTGAAAATAGTTTTAAGTAACTTGCCCAAGGTCACACACAGCCAGGAAGTAAGAGAGCCAGCATTGTCCAGATTCAGAGTTCATAATCATTCTGATATACCACCCCCTCCTTATCATATGCTTAGTGTATTCATATGAGGCCTAGAACAGAAATGTCCGAGGGAGCTAAGGCCCACTCTGATCATTCTTTTCCAGCTTTCTTTACAACTAACTTCAAACCCTGTCTGCAGAGAATTCCTTAAGACATTGCCAGGTACTCATTGAGGGGGAAAAGAAACTAGAGTGAGAAATCTCACTGTCTGGAAATCCCCACTAGAAAGGAAGGAGGAGACTGTGGGGTCCTTGTCTGAACCTGAAGGGTACTTACAGGCTGGTCTAGATTGCTGGTATCAGAGGGTCTAGGGGCAGCAATCCTACAGCTGAGAGAATTGCCTTGACGTCCACATGCCAGTCCAGCTCAGCTTTTTCTTGAATTATAATGTTCATTTTGATGGCTTGAGTGTATGTACAGAAACCGATGGAAAGAAGGCAGGGAAAGTCTTCCCTAACCACCCATCTTCTCCAGAAGAGGACACTCCTGGGCCTCAGCAACTGAAAGTGAATGTGTTCTCATCGTTTTTTTTTTTTCCCAGAAAGGATCAGAGGATAATCTGAATGATATTGTATATATAGGATTATGAGCCCATATCAAACCAACACCAATTCTGCAAGCCCTAACTTGGCCAAAAGTTCAATACTTGTGATATTGATGGCCCAAAGAGTCTGCAAATGAACTCAAGACTGTACCATTTTCCAAATTAATTCACACAGATAAAAAGGATATTTAGTTCAGTGTTTAAAGGCTTAACAGTGAGTATACATTGAATTAATTCATGCAGCATCATTTATAAGTCTTGTTTACCAGACACCCACTTCCATCACCATTTATCCTAGGGGATGCGAATTCTAATTTTGTCTGTGTAAAAGAGAGTACCCAGACCTCTTATGGCCTTCGGAGGAATGGCTGTAGCCACAGAGAGACTACAACCTTTCCCTCACCATAGGCATGTGCTCCATTCAAGTCTCAGCTTTGTCACTCCTGGAAAACTACAAGTGGCATCTTTGACCCAGGGGCTTTTTCCCACTTCTGTTTTTGCTTCCCAGGCTCCCCTTGGCAAAACATGAGCTCTGTCAGGTCATTGTTCTTTCAGGATTACAAAACACATTGCCAAACATTTCTAGGGGTCCAGAAATGCTGATGTTTGAGTTTCTCTGGGTGAAAGCCAGCAGATAAGGCTGGAAGCTTGCAGGAAGAGGGCAAATTGGAGAAGACTCATAGGACAGAGTAGGGAGATTAAACGAAAATGCACTTTCTACACCTAGACAGCTCTGATGGAGCCTGAGTGATAGAACAAGTTAAGAGCCTGGAAAATTTCAGCCTCACTTTCATCCTCCTCCAGATGGCTGTTGTCTTGCCCCTTCCATCATGTCATGCAGCCCTTCCTTGTATTTCTTGAGAATCAATAAATTCGAGTGAAGACATAGCACAAGGTGGAGGGGGCCTATGGTGTAGTGTACTGGAGAGAGGGTGAACCATAGCCAAAGGCAGCCCTAGAATCCAATCCCAGCATTCATCAACTGCCTATGGGACCTTGGGCATATTATTTAAACCTCAGTTTTCTACACTGTCAAATGAGGCTATCAAAATGCTTCTTGGAGAACTGGTGGAGAGATTAGAGCTAAAGGAGGTGAAGAACCCAGCACAGTACCTAGCACAAATTTAGTACCAAAGAAGTTGGCAGCTTTACACTATTGTCGGTCTGGACGCTATACCTTCCTCTTGGCAGGTGTCTCTCTATAGGTACTCCCAGAAAAGCTGATGTTCTCAAGGATCCAGAAACTGCACCATCCAAAAAACCAGAGCAAGGAAAACTTGATATGTTAATCCACTTGCCCCTCTCCCCTATCCTACAAGCATGTACAGATTAAGGGTTCAAGGAGACTAAAGAAAGAGAGGCTCTCAGCACGTAGGCAGGATCCTACTCAGATACTCTCCTACCTCATAACTCCACCCCCATCCCATTTTCCAGAACCCCTTTAGCTCTAGCTCTCTAGCTACGCATTTTCTCATTACTGAAAATCCTGCCCTTAGTGTTCAGTTTTTTTCCGGAATGCTATGATAGGGGAGATCACTGAGACAAGGTGGGGGTTGTATCTCCCGGGCAACCGCGGAGTGCGCATGCGCAATGGCTTTCTCAAGCTGGCAGCTCTAATTTGACTTCTGCAGGCAGCGGGATTTGAGACCAAAACTGTTCATCTCCCTTCTTCTAGTCCCCTCCCCCGGCAAAACGGTTGTGTCATTCTCTTCCCGAGGCTGACGAAAATGTGAGGAGAGTCTTCTTTCCTATGTTAGGAGGTGGCAGTTTAGGGGTAGCCCTTAGTGATTAAATGGATGAAAGGACAGAAAACTTATGGGTACCAGGGAGTGAGTAAGCATAAAACCTATGTCACTGATAGGCACCCTCCCCCCTGCATCATAGGTGATTTTCCATATAACATCCACTCCTGAGCCAGGCCTCCCTTATAGAGATTGTTATTTGCAGGCTTTCTAGGGAAAGCTTAGGGAGAGCTGTGAGCAGGATTAGAAGCTGCGTGAAGGATCAGGATGAAGATAGCCAAAGTGCTCACCTTAACAGCTTAGGTGCAGAAATAAACAGCACTGGCAAAGGTTGCTTGGCAGAGCTCCGGGTGGATTGTTCGATTTGACCCAATATCCAAGACCAGCTGCCTTCAGGAGAACCACTGTTGATTCCTAAGACCCACTCTCGAGAATATGGGTCTTCCTTATCTCTGCCACAGGCTTCCCTCTCCCACTTCCCCCTTTAACTGAACATTGTCTTTGGGAATCCCGCAAAAGGTGTTTTACATACTGATCCTGACTTCATAAACAATCTCTCCCTCCCCCACTCCAACCTTGGGTCCTGGAATAGAAGTAACTAAAAGACAACTTGTCCTCAGCCCTCCATACCACCTCATTATCCCCTGTCACCACCTCGTCCAATCCCCCTCTAATCCTTTGCGTGATACCTCCTCCCCCTCCCCTACCCCTTCTTGTGCGCCATTGTCTTCTCCACTGTCCCCTCCCAGCACCTACCATTTAGCTGGAAGTTACTCCTGTGGCCTCCCCTAGCACTCTAAGCTTACCCTTATTATACATCTTGTCGCAGCAATAAAACAATTACTGGTTTACTTCCATGGCCCCTCCCCCTTAAGCCCAGGGGGTTCAGCAGGGTCTTCTTCATCTTTATATTCTAAGCACAGAGCATGGCAGGTGCTTAATAAATATTTGTTGAATAAAAGATTGCTTAAGCATAGGGTCTAATTCATTATAATTTTATTTTTCACTACATTTTGGAACAGCAAAGCAAATACAGGTAAATGCCAGCTTTTTTTTTTCCTTACACAAGAACAGACACAAACAAGGCATCCACAGATAAGTGATTTTGTGTTTGTTTTTGTTGTGTGTGTTGTTACTATTGTTGCTTAACTTTTGCACCACACCATTTTACTAAGTATTTCAAACAGTTAAAGAACAACTTTATATTCTCCACATCATAGAAAGATGTAAATATTACCAATACATTTTACACAACTATCTGAGCTTTTACATTAAAATAAGACAGGGATGGTAAATGAGCAATTTTATTTATAAACATTGATCATGAACCTAATTCAAGGGTACATTATAAGGAAGGAAAGAAGTACCATTAGGAATAGGACACAATAGCAAGCACAATGTGTACTTTCCACCCCAGCCCCGACTGACTTCTGATTTGGGGCCCCAGTGCCCTTTTTCCCAGGGCCTCTTTAACTGATGCCACACAACTAAAGTGATACATTTCCCCAGATTTCACATGGAGCCAAAAAAGAACATGGCAGTTGCCTCAGATCTGGCTCTGGCTTCCTCATCTTCAACAGCCTCCCTATATTGCTCTGGCCAGTCTTGTGGTTGCTTTCTGTAGAGCCTGGCCATATACTCCAAGGCTTTCATTTTGGTGGTTTCAAGGTGAGCACGAGGACCCCACAGAAGCTCATATTCAACTGGATTAGAGTAGGACAGTGGCCTGCATTCCAAGTAGCGCTGTCTCATAAGCTTGCAGGTGATGGCATGCTTTCTTCCTACATCCACACCAAATCTTCGAAGCATGTTCCAGATGTTGGCCTCTTTGACACGGTTGCCCATCAGGAAGATCAAACCCAAAATTGGCATCGCATATTCTTGAGGGGGTCTTCCCAGGCTGTCTAACATCATTTGCTCTTCTTCTGATTCCGGTTGCTGGACAAGGAGGTATATGTGCTCACTGGTATCAACCTCAATCAGAGAGAACCCATAGAACAGATCAAGGATTAGAGTAGCTCGACTGAGGATATTTGGGAACACTTCCTCAAATTCTTTGCCAGTGTGAGCCAGTAGCTCATCCTGATGTATAGGCAGCAACTCCTCAGTGACATTAATGGCCAACTGGACCAAATCATTGGCCTTATCATTCATAGTGTCCTCTGACCAGAATTCCAAGCCAGCAGCCTGTCTTCTTTCTTTGGCTTTGTCAGCTTCTAGGGCCTTGTTATATTCTTCAGGCCAGCTCCAGGGTTCTTCATCATGGGCCTCTGCCACAAACTTCAGGGCTTCCATCTTTGTGATTTCCCTGTGGGCTCTAGAGCCCCACAAGAACTCAAATTCAAGGGGATTAGTGCCATACACTGGCCAGTACTCCAAGAACCGCATGCGCACAAAGTCAGTAATGAGCAGGTTCCTTGTATTCCCAAAAAGGTTGTTGATCCTCTGGGGATCACCCAACAAATCAACCTTTAACAGCAGGTCCCAAATGGATGCTTCTCTTGCCCGGTTACCATTCAGGAGGATGTGGCCTAGGACCAAGGCCAGGAGACCTGCCTTTGGCACATCCAGGGATTCTGCTATCCGATCAGTGGTCTGGACACCCCGTTTGCTGATTAGGTTGTAAATGTCAGCCTGGGGATCAAGAACCCTCAGGTTCAACCCAAAGACCTGGTCCAGGTGGGCTGAGGCTCGTCTGAGGATCTCAGGGAACTGATCTGAGTATTCTCTGAGGAACTCCAGCATCTCTGCCTGCTGGATAGAACCTTCGGTTTGGCTTTTCATTCGCATGAAATTCACCAAAGCAATCGACCTGTCTTCCAGAGGGTCGTGGACCCTGAGCGCCCCCAAACGTTGGGACTGCTCTTCGATTAGGACCTCGAGGTCGTTCGGGTCCTGCGCAGCCTGGGAAGCGCTGGCACCCTGAGGGTTGATTGGCGTATGAGGGCCCTGGAGAGCCTGGGGAACTAGCATGGAGGTCGGGGCCCCGGAGGCGTTACTAGCCTGCATCTCACCCTGGCAGTCGCTGTAATCTGCAGCGGTCTCTGCGCTGCCGCGGCGCACATTCTGGCTTACCAGAGACATGGTTTCAGGAGCCAGGAGCAGGAACGGGGAGGTCAGCAATCTGTCAGAGAGAGGATGGTAGGAATGCTGGAGCCTCGGCCCAAGTCCTAAGCCGGAGACCCGGGATCGGGAGTGAGAGCTGGTGAGAGGAGTGATCTTTCCATACAAACAGCAGTGAGCAATGACAGCGACCCTCTCAGTGCTTAGCTTTGCCGCAGCCTACGCAGGCGCAGTCTGCTTCTGCGACATGGTGGCCACTCCCCGCTCCCAGCCCCCCCCCCCCCCCCCCCCCCCCGCGCGCACTACCTCTGTCAGCAAGGCTAGGCTGAAGTGGTTACTGTTGAATTCAAACTTGTTAGGACAGAGAATTCAAGAAAGGGGGCAAAAAACGGAGGTAAAGCAAAATGAACAAGGGATGGGAGATGTTCAGTGACCCTCTACTTGATAGTTTTTGTGTGAAGTATAAAGTACCACGTTAAGAGACAGTAGAAGAGTCAAAGAGGAAGAGGAGGATGCTAACAATGAGAATTATTTTATGGATCCATTAATTCATCCACACACTCAACAGACATTTCTTAAGAATATACTTCATGCCAGGCACAGTTCTGGGGGCACATCAGAGGACAAACATATGATTATTTTTTTCTGTGTGGAGTTTACATTCTGGGGTAGGTTCAAACGATGGTGATAATAAAGAGAGCTAACCATTATGAAACATTTACTATGTACCAGGCAGTTTCTGGTACTTCCACTTGCCCCATATTAAAACACTTAATGCTAGCTATGAGGTAGCTACTCTTAATGGCCCTCATTTTACAGATGAGAAAACTGAGTCAGAGAAATGAATTTACTGTTCAAAATCAGGCAGCAACAAAAGGAAGAGAACAGGATTTGAACCCAAGTCTGTCAATTTCAAGCATAAGTACTTTCTCTGACACCATCTGCCATTCAAAGTTTGTTTAACCCTATTCATTTAAAATGACTCATATAAAGTAGATGGAAATAGTTGCTCTAATGTAGGGTCAATTAACATACGGTATAAACACAGAAGGAGCAAGCAATTAATTACAGCTTAGTTTGAGATATCTTGGAATGGGGCACATGCGTCAAGGAGGAATTGAGCTCTAAGTAATGGCTAGGATAGAAAGGATCCATAAGGGAATTCTAGGCTGAAGGATCACCATCAGAAAAGACCCAGAGATGTGAAAGTACAAATAAATTTGCATTACAGATGGTTAGCCAAAGTAGCTAGAGCCAAAGTCTCCCAGGATGGGTGGGAAATGAGGATACAGATGGTGAGTCAGGAATAATTGGATTTCCTGCTTTCTAATTTAGCAGTGTAACAGAATTGGTTGGGGCTCCACAGGGTGGGAATGGCGGCACCAGAACAGGGCCTGGTTATTTAGAGGTTGGTCATGTGTTTGAGGAAGCATAATCCAAGCACTTTGACCAGGAAGAGGGGTCAGCTGCTTTATTTTCAGGGAGTGCTATCAAAATAATTGGGCTAAATCCTAGCTCTCAACCATCAAGTTATGTGGTTAAATGTTGGGAAAGGAGAAAAAAATTACATAAGGTTGCCATCTGCAGCCACAATTGAAATCCTTCCTTAAATTCTTGATGGTAATAAATACTGTTACATTTAGTTATCCTGTGCTCAGGAATTTCTTCAGAGAACACTACTTTCACATGTGGAGGCCACTTACCTTGTACGTTTTCTACATGTCAGATGCTTTCTTACAGTAGCAAAGCAGGCAGTTCAAGACCATGGATTTTGCCAAACTGGGCTATATAAAACAATGCTTATACAAATGAATATGTATGTTTTACAAGATGGAAGTGTGTGGTTTGTGTGCTGATTATATCTTAGGAGAATCTTGTGGAAAGCAGCACCAATTTTGAGCTACAAAAAAAGTGTAACTGAGATCAGATCTGATAGGATCCCCCAATCTAGTCTTTCCATTCCCCCAGGAGAGCACCAGGTTCTTTGTCTAGACAGGTGCTGCCAAGGTACAGATTCAGAGAGGATTTTTATTCTCCAGTCACAAAAGAAAACATATATATTTTCCTGAAACCCAACTCACATTTTGTTATGAGTTAAAACTTTTTAAAAAATAGGCAATTTGACAGACAGAGATCACAAGTAGGCAAAGAGGCAGGCAGAGAGAGAGAAGCAGGCTTCCCGCTGAGCAGAGATCCCGATGTGATGTGGGGGCTCAATCCCAGGACCCTGGGCCCATGACCTGAGCCGAAGGAAGAGGTTTTAACCCACTGAGCCACCCAGGCACACCTGAGTTAAAACTTCTAATAACCTTCCATCTCTTAACAAAAAAACAACATTGAATGGTAGCATTTTACCTCTGAAATAACATCTTAATCCAATTTCACAGATTTCCAGTCCTTCACAAATTGGTCCCTACCTGAATTTCCATCTTCATTTTTATCTCCCAGCGCTTCCATTCATGAAATCTACTCCCCAGTCACATTAAGCTACATTCTTGGTCTCAGACATTTATATTCTACTGGTCTCTGATGTAATTCTAGTTTTTGCTAAATGAAAAAATTAAGGAGTTGTGACTGTGAATGTGACATATGGTATATTTTACATTATAAGCATGAATGAAAAAGATGGGACCATACTCGCTATTCTGGACTTCTAGCAATATATTCTGACATCCTTTTTGCAATTTAAATACATGAATATCTTAAATTCCACATGTGAGTGAAATCATAGGGTATTTGTCTTTTTTCTGACTTACTTTGTTTAGTATTTTACTTTCTAACTTCATGCATATTATTGCAAATGGCAAGATTTCATTCTTTTTATGATTTAATTTTATATGTATACATATACATATATGTACACATACACACACACACATATATACATATACATACACACACACACATGACTTCTTTATCCATTCATCTGTCGATAGATGCTTGGAAAGCTTCAATAATTTGGCTATTGTAAATAATGTTGCCATAAACACAGGAGGTCATATATCCTTTTGAATTAGTGTTTTGCATTCATTGGGTAAATACCCAGTAGTGTAATTGCTGGATCATAGGGTAGTTCTATTTTTAACTTTTTGAGGAAACTACAAACTGTTTTCTTTTTTTTTTCCTTTTCTTCACAATTTTTTATTGCAGTATCTTTTTTCTTTAGCACCTTTTGTTTTGTTTTGTTTTGTTTTTGGTAATTTTATTTTTTTTTCAGTGTTCCAAAATTCATTGTTTATGCACCACACCCAGTGCTCCATGCAATACATGCCCTCCCTAATACCCGCCACCAGGCTCACCTCACCCTCCACCCCTCTCCCCTCCCAAACCCTCAGTTATTTCTCAGAGTCGACAGTCTCTCATGGTTCCTCTCCCCTTCCAATTTCCCCCAACTCACTTCTGCTTCCCTTCTGTATTCTACAGTGGATGCACCAGTTTGTATTCCCACCAACAGTGCACAAGTTCCTTTTTCTCTACATCCTCGCCAACATTTTTTGTTTCTTGTGTTTATTTTTATTTTAATTCCAGTTAGTTAACCATAGAGTGTTATATCAGAATCAGATATGCAATAAAGTGATTCCACAATTCCATACATCACCTGGTGCTCATTACAAGTGCACTCCTTAAACCCCATTACCTATTTAATCCATTCCGCCACCCTTCACCTTCTGGTAAGCATCAGTTTGTTCTCTATAATTAAGAGTCTGTTTCTTCATTTGTCTGTCTCTTGTTTTTCCACTTTCATTATCTGTTTTGTTTCTCAAGTTCCAATATGAGTGAAATCATATGGTATTTCTCTTTCTCTGACTGACTTATTTTCCTTAGTTTAATACTTTCTAGCTCCATCCACATCCTTGCAAATGGCAGTATTTCATTCTTTTTTATAGCTGAATAATATTCAGCTATTGTAATTTGGTTATTGTAAATTTGGCTATTGTAAATAATGTTGCTATTTGGTTATTGTAAATAGCAATTTGGCTATTGTAAATAATGCTGCTATATGTATCCCTTTGAATTAGTGTTCTTGTATTCTTCAGATACATACCTAATAATGCTATTGCTATATCACGAGGTAGTTCTACTTTTAGCTTTTTAAGGAACCTCCATACAGTTTTCCACAGTGCCTGCACCAGTTTGCATTCCCACTAACAGTGCGTGAGTGTCCTTTTTCTCCATATCTTTGCCAATACCTGTTGTTTCTTGAGATTTTAATTTTAGCCATTCTGACAGGTGTGATATGATATCTCACTGTAGTTTTGATTTGCATTTCCCTGATGGTGAGTGATGATGAACATCTTTTCATGTGTCTGTTGACCATCTGTATGTCTGGAGAAAAGTATGTTCATGTCTTTTGATCATTTTTAATTGGATTATTTGTTTTTGGGGTCTTCAGTTATACAAGTTCTTTATAGATTTCGGATACTAACCCCCTAAGCAAATATCTTCTCCCATTCAGTAGGTTGTCTTTAGTTTTATTGATTGTTTTTCCTTTGTCGTAGGGAAGCTTTTTGTTTTGCTGCAGTCCCAATAGTTTATTTCTGTTTTTATTTCTCCGGCCTCAAGAGACATACTGAGAAAATTGTTGCTATGTCCAATGTCAGAGAAATACTGCCTGTGCTGTCTTCTACGATTTTTATGGTTTCAGGTCTCACCTTTAGGTCTTTAATCCCTTTTGAATTTATTTTTGTGTATGGTGTAAGAAAGTGATCCAGTTTCTTTATTTTTTCATGTAGCTATTTAGTTATACAACACCATTTATTGAAGAGACTGTGTTTTTCCCATTGCATACTCTTGCCTCTATTGTCAAAGATTAAATGACCATATAATCACAGGTTTGTTTCAGGGTTTTCTATTCTGTTCTACTGTTCTGTGTGTCTATTTTTGTGCAAGTACTATATTGTCTTGATTAGCTTGGTAGGATAACTTGAAATCTGGAATTGTGATACCTCCAGATTTGTTTTTCTTTTTCAAGATTGTTTTGGCTATTCTTGATCTTTTGTGGTTTCATAGAAATTTTAGGATACTTTGTTCTAGCTTTGTAAAAAATGATGCTAGTATTTTGGTAGGGATTGAATTAAATCTGTAGATTGATTTGGGTAGTATGGATATTTTAATAGTATTTTCCTTCTAATCCATGAACAGGAAATATCTTTCAGGGGGGGCATAGAATATCTTTCCATTTGTTTGTGCCATCTCAGTTCCTCTCATCAATGTTTTGTAGTTTTCAGAGTACAGGTATTTCAGCACCTTAAGTTTATTCCTAGGTATTTTATTATTTTTGCTGTAACTATAAATGGACTTGCTTTTTTATTTCTCTTTCTGTTGTTTCATTATTAGTGTATAGAAATGAGTGGATTTCTGTGCATTGATTTTATATCTTGTGACTTTACTGAATTCATTTATTACTTTTTCAGTATTTGGTGGGGTCTGTAGGATTTCTATATAGAGAATCATGTCATGTGGCAATAGTAAAAGTTTCAGTTCTTCTTTACCAGTGTGGATGCCGTTATTCCTTCTACTTGTCTGATTGCTGTGGCTAGGACTTCTGGTATTATGTTGAATAAAAGTGGTGAAGAGTGGACATCCTTGTCTTGTCCCTTACCTTAGAAGAAAAGCTCTGTTTTTCCCTACTGAGTATGATGTTTCCTGTGTGTTTGTCATATATGACCTTTATTATGTTGATGTATATTCCCTGTAAACCTACTTTGGTGAGGATTTTTTTTTAATCATGAATGAATGCTGTATTTTGTCAAATTCTTTTTCTGGACCTATTGCGAAGAGCATATGATTTTTATACTTTGTTTTGTTAATGTGGTGTATCATGTTGATTGATTTGTAAATATTGACTCATCCTTAATCCTGGGAATAAACTCCACCTGATCATGGTGAATGATCATTTAATGTATTGTTGTATATGGTTTGATAATATTTTATTGATGATTATTGCATCTGTGTTCGTCAGGGTTACTGACCTGTAACTTTCTTTTTATGTGATGTCATTGTTTGGTCTTCATAGGAGGGTAATGCTGAACTAGCAAAATGTATTTGGAAGCATCTCTCCTTCTTCTAATTTTTAGAATAGTTTAATAATAATAAGTATTATCTCTTCTTTAAATGTCCAGTAAAATTCACTTGTGAATCCATGTGGTCCCAGACTTTCATTTTTTGGTAGTTTTTTCATTACCAACTCAATTTTCATTTCTTGTGATATGTCTGTTCATATTTTCTATTTCTTCTTAGTGCAGTTTTGAAAGATTGTATGTTTCTAGGAATTTATCTACTTCTTATAAGTTATCCAGTTTATTGGCATATAATTACTCATAGTATTCTCTTATATTCCTTTGTACTTCTGTGGTGTTATTTGTTACTTCTCCTCCCTCATTTTTTATTTTATTTATTTTGATCCTTTCTCTTTTTTGTCTTGATATATTTGAATAAGTGTTTGTCTATTTTTTTTTCTTTTCAAAGAACCAGCTCATGGTTTAATTTTTTTTAGTCTTAATATCATTTTATTTCTGCTCTGTTATTTATTATTTCCTTTCTTCTACTAACCTCCAGCTTTGTTTGCTCTTCTTTTTCTGGTAAAGGTAGATTGTTTATTTGAGGTTTTTCTTGTTTTGTTTTTATTTGTTTTTATGGTAGGCCTGTTTCATTATATAATTCCCTCTTGCAACTGCTTTTGCTGGGTACCAGAGATTTTGGACCATTGTGTTTTATTTTTGTCTCCATGTGTTTTTTAAATTCTAATTTTTATTTTAAAATTTTAAATTAAATTTAATTTAAATTTTTTTTCTTGTTTTTTTATTTATTTTTTAATTTAAATTTTTAAATTAAACTTTTTAAAACTAAAAATTAAATTTTTAGTCTCCATGTGTTTGTGGGGTTTATTTTCCCTGTGATTTTTTTCTACTTTTATACCATTGTGGTTGACAAAGCTCCACAGTATTATTTCAGTTTTCTTAAAATTTTTGAAGCTTCTTTTATGACCTATTATGTGATCTATTCTGGAGGATGGGTGTGCCTGGGTGGCTCATTTGGTTAGGCATCTGACTCTTGGTTTTGGCTCAGGTCCTAATCTCACAGTGCTGAGATCAAGCCCCACATCAGGCTCTGCACTCAGTGCAGTCTTCCTCTCCCTATCCCTCCCACCTCTATTCCAGCCCGTGCTTATGTTCTCTTTCTCTCTCTCAAATAAATAAATAAATAAATAAGTAATTTAAAAAGTATTCTAGAGAATGTTTCATGTGCACTTGTAAAAAATATATGTTCTGTAATTTTTGGATGGAATATTCTGTATATATCCATTATGTGCAACTAGTATAATATATCATTCAAAGACATAGATTCCATATTGATTTTGTCTGGATGACTTATCTATTGATGTAAGTGTAGTGTTAAAATCCTATACTGTCATTGTGTTACCACTAATTTCTCTCTTTATGTCCATTAATATTTGTTTTATGTATTTAGGTGCTGCAGTGTTGGGTGCCTAGATATTTACAAAGCTATATCCTGTTATTGTATTGATACTTTTATCATTATGAAATTTCCTTCTTTGTCTCTAGTTAGTCTTTGTTTTAAAGCTGAATTTTTTGATATAAGTATTGCTACCCTGACACTTTTTTCACTTCTATTTCATGGTTAATTTTTCCATCCCATCACTTTCAGTCTGTATGTAAGTCTTAGGTGAGTCTCTTTGTAGTCAATGTATAGATGGGTCTTGTTCTTTTATCCATCCCACCACTGTATCTTTTGATTGGAACATTGAAGACATTTACATTTAAAGTAATTATTGCTAGGTATGTACTTATTGCCATTAAAAATTTGTTTTCTGGTTGTTTTTCTAGTTCTTCTTATTTCCTTTTTTCTTCTCTTATTTTTCTGTATTTGATGAGTATCTATGGTGTTTTCTCTGCCATTCTTTCTCTTTTTCATATGTATCCATTATAGATTTTAGGTTTGTGGTTATCATGAGTTTTTTGTATAATATCCTAAATGAATAGTAATCTCTATTAATTTGATAACCATTTAAGTTCAAACACAAAAATCTTCCTTTTTCTTTTTCCCTTTCTATTACTTTCATACTCCATTCTCCAATAATACGTTGTCATATTTTACATCTTTTCATTCATATTTTTCTTATGTCTAATTATGACATTTCTTTTCCACTTAAAGAAGTCATGTTAACATTTCTTGTAAAGATGGCTCAGTGGTGATAAACTTCTTTATCTTGTGTTTATCTTGGAAATTTGTTATCCCTCCTTCAAATCTGAATTCTAACCTTGCTAGGTAGAGTATTCTTGGTTCTAGCTTTATTCCTTTCTGCACTTCGAATATATCATGCCAATCCATCTGGTTTGCAAAGTTTCTGCTGAAAAATCAGCTGACAAGCCTTATAGAGTTTTCCTTTTCAATATCTTTTTGTATCTTTCTTGCTTCTTTTAAGATTCTTTATTTTTTATTTTACGTAGAAAACCCAAAGGACTCTACCAAAAATTACTAGAACTAATACATGAAGCAGAAAATCAATAAAGAAACAAGAGCATTGAATGACACATTGGACCAGATGGACCTCATAGATATATACAGAACATTCCACCCTAAAACAACAGAATACTCATTCTTTTCAAGTGCACATGGAACCTTCTCAAGAATAGACCACATACTGGGTCACAAATCAGGACTCAACTGATACCAAAAGACTGAGATTATTCCCTGCATATTCTCAGATCACAATGCTTTGAAACTGGAGCTCAATCACAAGGAAAAGTTCGGAAGGAACTCAAACACCTGGAAGCTAAAGACCACCTTGCTTAAGAATGCTTGGATCAACCAGGAGATCAAAGAAGAACTTAAACAATTCATGGAAACCAATGAGAATGAAGACACTTCTGTCCAAAACCTATGGGATACAGCAAAGGTGGTACTAAGGGGGAAATACATAGCCATCCGAGCCTCCCTCAAAAAAAATGAAATTTCCAGAATAAACCAGCTGTCTCTATACCTTAAAGAACTGGAGAATCAACAACAAATCAAACCAACTCTACACATAAGAAGGGAAATAATCAAGATTAGAGCAGAGATCAATGAGGTAGAAACCAGAGATACAGTAGAACGTATCAATGAAACTAGAAGTTGTTTTTTTTAAATAATCAATAAGATCGATAAACCATTGGCCACACTAATCCAAAAGAAAAGAGAGAAGCCCAAATTAATAAAATTATGAATGAAAATGGAGAGATCACAACTAACACCAAGGAAGTAGAAACAATCATCAGAAGTTATTATCAACAGTTATATGCCAATAAGCTAAGCAAACTAGATGAAATGGATGCATTCCTGGAAAGCTATAAGCTCCCAAAATTGAACCAGGAAGAAATTGACAACCTAAATAGACCGATATCTAGTAACGAGATTGAAGCAGTGATCAAAAACCTCCCAAAAAACAAGAGCCCAGGACCTGATGGATTCCCTGGGGAATTTTACTAAACTTTTAAAGAAGAAATAACACCTATTCTCCTGAAGCTGTTTCAAAAAATTGAAGCAAAATGAAAACTTTCAGACTCTTTCTATGAAGCCAGCATTACCCTGATCCCCAAACCAGGCAAAGACCCTACCAAAAAGGAGAATTTCAGACCAATATCACTGATGAATATGGATGCTAAGATACTCAACAAGATCCTAGCAAACAGGATCCAACAGCACATTAAAAAGATTATCCACCACCACCAGGTGGGATTCATTCCTGGGCTACAAGGATGGTTCAACATTCGCAAATCAATCAATGTGAAAGAACAAATTAATAAGAGAAGAGAGAAGACCCACATGGTCCTCTCAATGGATGCAGAAAAAGCATTTGACAAAATCAGGCATCCGTTCCTGATTAAAACGCTTGAAAGTATAGGGATAGAGGGAACATTCCTCAACTTCAGAAAATCTATCTATGAAAGACTCACAGCAAATATCATCCTCAATGGGAAAAAGCTTGCAGCCTTCCCTTTGAGATCAGGAACACGACAAGGATGCCCACTCTCACCACTCTTGTTCAACATAGTATTAGAAGTCCTAGCAACAGCAATCAGACAACAAAGAGAAATAAAAAGTATCCAAATTGGCAATGAAGAAGTCAAACTCTCTCTCTTCGCAAATGACATGATTGTTTATATGGAAAACCCAAAAGACTCCACCCCAGAACTACTAGAATTCATATAGCAATTCAGTAATGTGGCAGGATACAAAGTCAACGTACAGAAATCAGTGGCTTTCTTATACACTAACAATGAAAATACAGAAAGGGAAATTAGAGAATCAATTCCATTTACTATAGCACCAAGAACCATAAGATACCTGGGAATAAACCTAACCAAAGAGGTAAAGGATCTGTATTCGAGGAACTACAGAACACTCATGAAAGAAATTGAAGAAGACACAAAAAGATGGAAGACCATTCCATGCTCTTGGATCGGAAGAATAAACATTGTTAAAATGTCTATACTGCCTAGAGCAATCTGTACTCTTAATGCCATTCCGATCAAAATTCCACCGGTATTCTTCAAAGAGCTGGAGCAAATAATCCAAAAATTTGTATGGAACCAGAAGAGACCCCGAATCGCTAAGGAAATGTTGAAAAACAAAAATAAAACTGGGAGCATCACGTTACCTGATTTCAAGCTTTACTACAAAGCTGTGATCACCAAGACAGCATGGTACTGGCATAAAAACAGACACATAGACCAGTGATACAGAGTAGAGAGCCCAGATATGGACCCTCAACTCTATGGTCAGTTAATCTTCGACAAAACAGGAAAAAATATACAGTGGAAAGAAGACAGTCTCTTCAATAAATGGTGCTGGGAGAATTTGCCAGCTATATGTAGAAGAATGAAACTTGACCATTCTCTTACACCGTACACAAAGATAAACTCAAAATGGATAAAAGACCTCAACATGAGACAGGAATCCATCAGAATCCTAGAGGAGAACATAGGCAGTAATCTCTTCGATATCAGCCACAGCAACTTCTTTCAAGATATGTCTCCAAAGGCAAAGGAAACAAAAGCAAAAATGAACTTTTGGGACTTCATCAAGATCAAAAGCTTCTGCACAGCAAAGGAAACAGTCAACAAAACACAGAGGCAACCCATGGAATGGGAGAAGATATTTGCAAATGACAGTACAGACAAAAGGTTGATATCCAGGATCTATAAAGAACTTCTCAAACTCAACACACACAAAACAGATAATCATATCAAAAAATGGGCAGAAGATATGAACAGACACACTTCTCCAATGAAGACATACAGATGGCTATCAGACACATGAAAAAATGTTCATCATCACTAGCCATCAGGGAGATTCAAATAAAAACCACACTGAGATATCACCTTACGCCAGTTTGAATGGCCAAAATTAGCAAGACAGGAAACAACATGTGTTGGAGGGGATGTGGAGAAAGGGGAACCCTCTTACACTGTTGGTGGGAATGCAAGTGGTGCAGCCTCTTTGGAGAATAGTGTGGAGATTCCTCAATAATTTAAAAATAGAACTTCCCTATGACCCTGCAATTGCACTACTGGGTATTTACCCCAAAGATACAGATGTAGTGAAAAGAAGGGCCTTCTGTGCCCCAGTGTTCATAGCAGCAATGGCCATGGTCGCCAAACTGTGGAAAGAATCAAGATGCCCTTCAACGGACGAATGGATAAGGAAGATGTGGTCCATATACACTATGGAGTATTATGCCTCCATCAGAAAGGATGAATACCCAACTTTTGTAGCAACATGGACGGGACTGGAAGAGATTATGCTGAGTGAACTAAATCAAACAGAGAGAGTCAATTATCATATGGTTTTACTTATTTGTGGAGCGTAACAAATAGCATGGAGGACATGGGCATTAGGAGAAGGGAGTTGAGGGAAATTGGAAGGGGAGATGAACAATGAGAGACTATGGACTCTGAAAAACAATCTGAAGGGTTTGAAGCAGTGGGGGGTGGGAGGTTGGGGGAACCAGGTGGTGGGTAGTAGAGAGGGCATGGACTGCATGGAGCACTGGGTGTGGTGCAAAAACAATGAATACTGTTACGCTGAAAATAAATTTTAAAAATTTTTAAAAAATAAAAAAAAAGATTAAAAGCTTTTGCACAACAAAAGAAACAGTCAACAAAACTAGAAGCCAACCTACAGAATGGGAGAAGATATTTGCAAGTGATATAAGAGATAAGGGGCTAGTATCCAAAATCTATAAAGAACTTATCAAATTCAACACTCAAAAAACAAAAAATCCAGTTAAGAAATGGACAGAAGACATGAACAGACCTTTCCCCAAAGAAGACATCCAAATGGCCAGCACACACATGCAGAAATGCTCAATATTACTTGGCATCAGGGAAATCCAAATCAGAACCACAATGAGACACCACCTCACACCAGTCAGAATCAGTAAAATTAACAACTCAGGAAACAACAGATGGTGAGGATACAGAAAAAGAGGAATGCTCTTGCACTGTTGGTGGGAGTACAAACTGGTGCAGCCATTCTGGAAAACAGTAGATTCCTCAAAACAGAGGTTCCTCAAAAGGTTGAAAATAGAGTTACCCTATGACCCAGCCATTGCACTACTAGGTATTTATCTAAAGATATGAAGGTATTTATCTAAAAGATAGGAAGGGGCACATACACCCCAATGTTTATAGCAGTAATGTCTTAGCCAGATGTCATTGACATCTGCCTCACCCAGATGTCCATTGATAGATGACTGGATAAAGAAGAGGAGCTATTATACATATGTGTGTATATATATTTGTGTATACAAAACTGAATATTACTCACCCATCAAAAAGAATGAAATCTTGCCAATTGCAACAACATGAATGTGGTTACAGTGTATTATGCTAAGTGAAATAAGTCAGTCAAAGAAAGACAAATACCATATGATTACACTCATATGTGGAATTTAAGAAGCAAAAATGATGAACTGAGGGGAAAGGAAGGAAAAATAAAATAAGATAAAATAGAGAGGAAGGCAAACCCTAAGAGACTCTTAACTAGAAAATAAACTGAGGGTTGCTGGTGGAGACATGGGTGGGGGGAAGTGGTAATTGGGTGATGAACATTAAAGAGGGTATTTGATGAAATGAGCACTGGGTGTTATATGCTACCAATGAATCACTACATTTTACCCCTGAAAGTAATAATACACTATATATAATGAAATTTAATTTAAATAAAATAAATTTTTAGGGTGTTAGTTGAAAAAATATTATGGATTTGTGCTTTTCTAGTCTTTTTCTTATAATTGATTTTTAGTTTCATAACATTGTGGTTAGAAAAGATGCTTGATATGATTTTAGCTTTCTTTATTTTCTTTTTAATTGAAGTATAATTGATATATTATTTTAGTTTCAGGTGTACAACATAATGATTTAACAATTATATACATTATGAAATAGACACTATTTTATAAATATTATTTTACAAATATTTTATAAATATTATTGACTATATTCCCTATATTTACTCTTCATCCTTACAAACTTACTATTTTTTTTAAGATTTTTTTATTTGAGAGAGAGGGAGAGAGAGAAGCAAACTCCCTGCTGAGCATGGAGACCAATGTAGGGCTCAATCTCATGACTCTGAGATCATGACCTCAGATCATGATCAAAATCAAGAGTCAGATGCTTAATCAACTGAGCCACCCAGGTGCCC
>NW_022631186.1:1487718-1592128 GCF_010015895.1 Lontra canadensis
TCAACCTATCGATATTTTAATTTTTTTTTTCTTTTTGCTGTTCAGTTTAGGTGCTTTTTACTTCCCTGTCTTCCAAATCACTGATTCATTCTGCATCCTCTGATCTGCTGTTGTTTCCCTAATATTGTTTCTAATCTGTTGTTTTTTTTTTTCATTTCAGTTATTGTAACACAATAACTGTGAACTAACACAATAACATTTATTGTAACACAATAATTTCAACTCTGATTTATTCCTTTTTAAATTTTCTATCTCTTTGTTGAAGTTATCAATGATTTATCCCCTCTTCTCTCAAGTCCAGTGTGCATTTCATAACCATTATTTTGAACTCTTTATTAGCTAGATTGTTTATGTTTGTTTCTTTAGTTTTTTTTTTTTCCTAAGTTTTTGTCTTGGATTTCATTTGAAGCATATTATTCTGTCTCATTTTGTTTGACTTTCTGTGTGTGTTTCTATGAATTGGGTGGAACAGCTACCTCTAGTTTTGAAGGAATAGTCCTTTGTAGGATAATTCCCTATGTAGACTGCATTGCCTGGTGGCTTGGACAGCTGTCAGAAGATATAGCAAGCATGTTCTGGGGTCCTAGACCATTCCACATCAGGTTCACCCTGGTTGGATAGATGTTGCTGGAGCAGGCACAATCCAAGTGGTCCTGTGGTGCCCCACACAGGGGATGCCCTGGTGGTTTGGCTGGAGCTAAAGTGGGCATAGCTTGTGTTGTCATGAGATGGTCCATGCTGGTTCTGCTCTGGCAGCATAGTTGGAGCTCTAGTGCATATGAACTGAGGGTCTTTGGGTAGTTTCAGGGGACCCCCTGACAACATAGCTGGAACTGAAGTTGGTACAGTCCACAGGTCCTAGGGCATTTCTCCTTGTGAGATGACTGAAGCTGAAGCAGGCATAAGCCAGGTGGTTCTGGGGCACTCAACATAAGGAGCACATTGGTAGAATGGCTGGAGCTGAGGAAGGCATGAGTGGGAGAGGGCTAATTGTGCTCTCTGTGTGTGGGGTCTCTGGTGGACACATGAAACTGAAACAAGTGTGGGGTTGGGTTTTCCCAGGATGCTCTGTGCTGGTACTACCTTGATTTGATGGCTGAAGCTGTAGTGGGTGCTATCTGGTTTTGTCCCAGTGTACACTGCATCTCAGTGGGATGGCTGGAGCTTGGACTGGCATGGATAAGTGTCACCTTGGAGGGATGGATGAGGCTATGTGAACTAGGGGCCCAGGGATCATAAAGGTGGCAGGCTGGCCAGGGCACCTGGACTCTGCTTCCACCTATGTTATCAAGATGAAGGGGGTAACATAAATAATGATGTTCACCAGCACCTCCAACCCCAGAGAGCATTCCTACAATTTCCTTGACATTTGGCAGACACTCTATGTTTAGTTCACTCTTTTTTGCTCTTTAAATTGCAGCGTTTTGGGGCACCTGGGTGGCTCAGTCTGTTATCTGCCTTTAGCTCAGGTCATGATCCCAGTGTCCTGGGATGAGCCCTGCACTGGGCTTCCTGCTCAGTGGGGAAGCCTGCTTCTCCCTCTCCCTCTGCTTGCCACTGCCCTGCTTGTGCTCACTCCCTCTCTTTCTGTCAAATAATTAAATAATTTTTTTAAAAAATAAAATAAACTGCAGTTTTTTTCCTGTAACTTAGGGAAGGCAAGTCTGGCAGCCTCTCTGTGCTATCCATCCTTACTACAGTTTACAGCATTGGGATGGTGTTCTTGTTATCATGTCTCCTTCTCTCCTGCTGCTTTTTATGTGATTACTTTATCATTTGTTGTCCAGAGGCTGTTCAATTAGCCTTCAGTTTTTCAGAATATATTCTATATGTAGGTGTAGATTTGATGTGTATATGGAGGAGGTGAGTTCAGGGTCTTCTTACATTGTCATCTTAGATCTCTCTTGTATCAGTTTGTGCTTAAACATAAATGTTCTTTTTGCTTGAAAATATATTCAATTATTGAAAGATATTTATATTGATATATTTTAATTATAACTAAGCAAGGAATTTAAATTCTTTTTTATTTTGTCATTTTTATATTAAGTGTTTAAAATGAAATCTATCATGACTGTTTTAACTTAATTAAAATTTGGAAATTTCGGGGCAAACCTAGATATTTTTATTTTCTTTTTTTATTTTATAAGATGAAGGAGCAAATGTTTCTTACTAAAAGTTAATTTTTGGAAATTAAATGCTACTTTAGTCATAAAAGACATCAATGATTTTATTATTCTGAGTTTGAAGTTTAATTTGGGAAAAATAAAATCAAGAAAAACTTCATAGAATGAATAAGTAATAATAAAATGTACAGTGTAGGGAATATAGTCAATGGCATTGTAATAGCATTGTATGTTAACATTTGTAACTATGCTTTGTAAGCATTTTCTTAAATAGGTATTCATAACCATTATTTTGTATGTTTTTTATATTTCTTTATAATTATTGTACCTAGTATGATTAAGCAATTATATTAATTATTAACTATAACTATAATTGAAGTAACCAACTTTTTCTTTATTTAGATAAAAGAGAAAACCAGGGAGCCAAAACCCAAAAACTATTTATATTTCCATGAGCACTATTTCATATCATTTTAACAACTCTGAGGAAGCAAAAACAAACATACACATATAATGATCCAGAAGCATTTGCAAATTTTGTCCATCTACTGATTTTAAGAAATAAGATTATATTAAAATTCTGTTTCATAACAAATGATTTCTATATTTATTTTTTAGGAACAATACAGGCATTCAAAGATTACTTATTATTTAACTTAGGGATACAGTCTTAGTTAAAGATTTGAAAACTACAATTTAGTTAATACATTAAATATGATTTGAAGCATTTTAGGAATTTCATCAAATTAATTCCTTGTAAAGCTATCCTTTATATGAAAAGTCTAGAGTGAATATCATTCTCAATGGGGAAAAACTGACAGCTTTTCCCCTAGGGTCAGAACACAGCAGAGATGTCCACTATCACCACTGCTGCTCCACATAGTACTGGAAGTCCTAGCCTAAGCAATCAGACAACAAAAAGAAATTAAAATTGCTAGACTTATACAGGAATTCAGCAAAGTGGCAAGATATTAAAATCCATGCTCAGAAATTAGTTACATTACCATTGAGACAGAAGAAAGAGAAATTAAGGAGTCAACCCCATTTACGATTGCATCCAAACCCCCAAAACCATAAGATAGCTAGGAATAAACCTAACCAAAGAGGCAAAGGATCTACACTCAGAAAACTATAGAGCACTCATGAAAGAAATTGAGGAAGACACAAAGAAATGGAAAAATGTTCCATGCTCATGGAGTGGAAGAAAAAATATTGTTAAAATGTCTATACTACCCATAGCATACACATGAAAAAGTGCTCAACATCACTCGGCATCAGGGAAATACAAATCAAGACCACAGTAAGATACCACTTCCCACAAGTGAGAATGGCTAAAATTAACAAGACAGGAAATGATAGATGTTGGCAAGGATGCAGAGAAAGAGGAACTCTCCTACACTGTTGGTGGGAATGCAAGCTGGTGCAACCACTCTGGAAAACAGTATGGATGTTCCTCAAGAAGTTGAAAATAGAGTTATCCTATGACCCAGCAACTGCACTACTGGATATTTGCACCAAAGATGCAAATGTAGTGATCTGAAGGGTCACCTGCACCCCAATGTTTATAGCAACAATGTCCACAATAGGCAAACTGTGGAGAGAGCCCAGATGTCCATTGACAAATGAAATGGATAAAGAGGATGTGATGTATATATATATCACATATATGAGTATTACCTAATCATCAGAAAGAATGAATACTTACCATTTACGTTGATGTGGATGGATTTGGAGGGTATTACACTGAGTAAAATAAGTCAATCAAAGGAAGACAATTATTATGTTGTTTTACTCATATGTGGAATATATATCAGAGTATTACTCAGCCATCAAAAAACTGAAATCTTGCAATTTGCAATGATGTGGCTAGAACTGGAAGGTATTATACTAAGTGAAATAAGTCAATCAGAGAAACACAATAGTCACATGATCTCACTGGTATGTGGAATTTAAGAAACAAGGCAGAGGATCATAGGGGAAGAGAGGGAAAAATGAAACAAGACAAAACCAGAGAGAGAGACAAACCATAAGAGACTCTTAATCAGAGGAAACACTCTGAGGGTTGCTGGGCAGGGAGGGGAGGATGGGGTAACTATGGACATTAAGGAGAGCATGTGATGTAATGAGCACTGGTTATTATATAAGACTGATGAATCTCAGACCTGTACCTGTGAAATCAATAATAAATTAGATGTTAATTAATTGAATTTAAATTTTAAAAAAGTAAAAAAAATACAACTCAAAAAAATAAATACTATGTTTTCAAAAAATCTTTGTGATTAAAAACATCTTAAGAGGGGCGCCTGGGTGGCTCAGTGGGTTAGGCCGCTGCCTTCGGCTCGGGTCATGGTCTCAGAGTCCTGGGATCGAGCCCCGCATCGGGCTCTCTGCTCAGCAGGGAGCCTGCTTCCCTTCCTCTCTCTCTCTGCCTGCCTCTCTGCCTACTTGTGATCTCTGTCTGTCAAATAAATAAATAAAAAATCTAAAAAAAAAAAAAAAAGAAACATCTTAAGAATTTCACAAAATTAATTCCTCGTAAAGATATTTTTAAAAACATTCCTTCTATCTATATTTGTTACATTAGTGAATATAATATTCATTATATAACAGCCATCTGTAGATGAATATTATTTTACACATATAATTTTGTATTTAAACAAGTTATGAAAAAAGTAGAAAATTATTTTGCTCATAAACTAATGTAAGGAATTTAGGAAATTTTAATAAAGAGAAATTTAGCCTTGGTCCTTAACAAACTAAAATATTGTGCTAACATTAATTTGGCATTGTAAATTTATTTTTTAAAATATGAATTACGACAGAACTCTCTTTTTATCTTGAAATGAAAAGCTTTCCTATTAACTCATTGCTATAGTAAGAAAAGTTATTATGGAAATAAGCTTTTCAGTGTCCCTCCATAAACCTCATATTTTAATAATTTGCTTTCTATTTTAATAGCTGTTTATCAGACTAGATAATCTTAAAATGTACACAGAAGAAGTGAATGATTTTTTGATCAGTTAATCTTTACTGTTTCTCAAGAGAAAGAAAAGGAAAGGAAATGGAAAGGAAAAGAAATGAGAGGAGTTGACTCCTGACAAATATGAACTTATCACTACAAAAGCTAATTATAGTCTCTCTTCAAGGAGAGAGAAAAAAATTTAGACGCAGAAAATGTATTTTGTCACATGCATACACAAAAAAGAGTGACACACAACTGATTTTGAAATCTTATCACCCTTGATAATTTTGTTAAGCTTATGATTAAAAGTCTACCACTTATTGAGGTTCTTGGGTGGCTCAGTCAGTGAAGCATCTGCCTTTGACTCAGGTCATGATCCCACGGTCCTGATATTGAGCCCCACATTGGATTCTTTGCTCAATGGGGAGTCTGCTTTTCCCTCTTCACCTGCCCCTTTCTCCCCATTCATGTTCTCTTTCTGTGTGTCTCAAATAAATAAAATAAAATCTTTTTAAAAGTCTAGTACTTATCCCAGACTATAGAAACAAAGAAGATTTCTCCCATGTTAAACAAAGTTATCTCTCTTTTTAAGAAATAAGACAATTTTGTGTATGTAGGGGGGGTTAGGATGGTGGAGTAGTAGGGGGACCCTAAGCTTACCTCATCCTTCAAACACAGCTAGATAAATATCAGATCATTCTGAACACCAAGAAATCAATGTACAGACTGAGAGAGTAAACTGAATATCTAGAGGGAGAAGAAAGGCCACATTGTGGAAGGTAGGAGCTGTGAGAGTTGATTTGGGGGAGAAAATAATCACAGGTGTTGCAAAGGGGAGAGAGCCCTGATCACAGAGAGAAGATAGATAGATAGAGAGAGAGAGAGAGAGAGAGAGAGGAAGCACAGTTCAGGGGATTGCAAAGAAAAACACTTCCCCAAAACCGTTCACTGAGAAAAGGGGAGGGGCTGGTTATTACAAGTTATTACAAGCAGTGGAGCTCAAAGTCTGAAGTTTTAGAAATCCACATCATTGCCTGGGTCATGCCTGGTGGGCTTAGCAGTGCTCCTGTGGAGAAGGAGGGCAGAGGTCTGGAAGCAGACAACATGGTCTGAAGATCCCGTGGGTCACACTGGGAGAGACAGTTCCCCACCTTGCACTGCATTTGGGAGAGGTGATACAGCCTCTCAGGGGACAAAAGAGAAGGTGGCACCATTGAGCAGCCCCACTAATAGGCCTCATTAATCAGCATACCAGCAGAGGCACCTGCAGAAGGCAACTAACATGGAAATGAGCTTTTGTCTGTGCTTCCACGTAAACTCCAAGACCCTGCATGGTCATACAACTGCTTTCTGGGACAAATTGGCACCAACCACAGTGTGGCAAGACCCGCCCCCAGAAGATCAGCATGGATCCACACCATGCCAGTTCTCTAAAATTTGGAGTTTTGAAACATAGTCATGCACCTGAGATAAAATTCAGGAGCATTGTGCCACTAGGCAGGCAGACAGCTCAGATACAGTGTGAAGGCAGAGTTCTGACAGAAGCTTAGGACACAAGAGGTGAGATTTTTCACTCTTCTGTGAAGGTTTACTGAAGAGTGGCAGACATGAACTCCCCACTGTGGGCACAGGAGAGCAGGGTGATGCCATTTCTTCTTTGCCCATCAGCACGGACAGACTTCAGTGAGGAACACAGCACCCCCAGGTGGCTGGAGCACCAACATGGCCCCACCTCACTGTGCCCAGCAGGTGTATCTTTCCTAGGGCAGGTCTGCCTGAGAACCAGTGCAGCAGAGCTCCCCATGCCCCAAAGAAGCAGCACAACCTCCCTACATGGACCAAGTCTACTGATCATGGAGGGCTGCAAAGCTTCAGCTCTAGGGGAAATAGGATCTAGCCTTTTCTAACAAGCAGACCAAAACACACCTAGTTAAAACTCACCACACAAGGACAAGATCCAAACTGCAGGCAAGAAGCAACTCTGCAGAGGCCTGACCTGAGGGAAAGAGCAAGCAAAACACAACAGTAGAGTACACAAAAAAATTCCTAAAGCACCAGGCCCTGGACAGTATATGACCTCTTTAATATAGCCATTATTCTCAGGAGCAGGAACCATAACAGGTTTTCCTAAAATAGAAAAGACAAAAATCTAGGCAAAATATCAAGATGGAGGAATTCATCCTAAAAGAAAGAACAAGAAGAGGTTACAGCCAGGGATCTAATCAAAACAGATCTAAGTAATATTCTGAAGCAGAATTTAAAACAACAATGATAAGGATACTAGTTGGGTTTGAGAAAAGCTTAGAAGACCAGGGAGTTCCTTCCTACAGTGATAAAAGAAAGAAAGACTAGTCAGGCTGAAACAAAAAAATGTTATAACCAAGATGCAAAACTGATTGGATGCAATGACAGGGATGGATGAAGCAGAGGAATGAGTCAGTGACATATAAATTATGGAAAATAATGAAGCTGAAAAGAAGAGGGAAAGAAGAATATATTGGATCACAAATGTAGACTTAGAAAACTCAGTGCCTTATAAAGGGTAGTAACATTCATATCTTAGGAGTCCCAAAAGAAAAGAGGGAAAGGGGGCAGTTTTCTTTGAAAAAATTATAGCTGAAAACTTCTCTGATTTGGGGAAGGAAATAGACATTGAAATCCAAAAGGCACAGAAAACTCCCATCAAAATCAACAAAAATAGGCCAACACCAAAATGTATCATAGTAAAATTTGCAAAACACACACATAAGGAAATAATCCTGAAAGCAGCAATGGAGGGAAAAGTCCTAACCTACAAGGGAAGACAAATAAGGTTTGCAGCAGATCTATCCAGAGAAACTTCAGAGGCCACAACAGAGTGACATGATTTATTCAATGTGCTAAATGAAAAAATATGCAGCCAGGGATATTTTATCTACTAAGGCTGTCATTCAGAATACAAGGAGAGATAGAGAGAGTCCCCAATAAACAAAAACTAAGGGAGTTCCTGAACACTAAACAAATGTCACAAGAAATTTTAAAGGGGACTGCTTGAGTGGGAAAGAAACATCAAAAGCAACAAAGGCTAGAAAGGAACAGAGAAAATCTCCAGAAACACTCATTTTACAAGTAATACATTGGCACTAAATGCATATCTATTAGTAATACCTCTGAATGTAAATGGACTAAACACTACAATCAAAAGACAAAGGGTATCAGAATGAATTAAAAAAAAAATAAGGCCCATTGAAATTACCTAAGCTGAAACCAAGGGTCAGTTGCTCAACAGACTGAGCCACCCAAGTGCCCTCAGACAGACTTGATTTTAAACCAAAGAGTGTAGAAAGAGATGCAGAAGGGCACTATACCACAATTAAGGGGTCTATCCAACAAGAGGATCTAACAATTGTAAATATTTATGCCCCCAACTTGGGAACACCCAAATATATAAATCCCAGTTAATAACAAACATAAAGAAGTTCATTGACAAAAATACAATAAAAGTATTGGACTTTAACAACCCACTTACACCAATTGACAGATCATCTAAGCAGAAAATCAACAAGGAAACAATGGCTTTGAATGACACACTGGACAAGATGGTCTTAACAGATATATTCAGAATATTTCTTCCTAAAGCAGAATACATTCTTTTCAAGTATATATGGAAAATTCTCCAGAATAGATACAAACTGGGTCACAAATCAGGCCTCAACAAGTACAAAAAGACTGAGATTATACTGTGCATATTTCCTGACCACAATGCTATGAAAGTTGAACACAAGATATAATTTGGAAAGACCACAAATAGGGGCCCCTGGGCAGCTCAGCGTGTTAAGCCTCTGCCTTTGGCTCAGGTCATGATTTCAGAGTCCTGGGATTGAGCCCCGCATCAGGCTCTCTGCTCAGCAGGGAGCCTGCTACCCGCTCTCTCCCTGTCTGCCTCTCTGCCTACTTGTGATCTCTCTCTGTCAAATAAATAAAATCTTTTTTTTAAAAAAGACCATAAATATATGGAGGTTAAAGAACATCCTAGTAAGGAACATAATGGGTTAACTAGGAAATTAAAGAAGAAATTAAAAAAAAAATACATGGAAGCAAATGAAAATGAAAACATGACACTCCCAAACTTTTGGGATGCCACAAAGGTGGTTCTAAGAAAGAACTAAATAGCAGCACAAGCCTACCTCAAGAAGCAAGAAAAGTCTCAAATAGATAACCTAACCTTACACCTAAAGGAGCTAGAGAAGGAAAACAAATGAAACCTAAATCTAGTATAGTGGAAATAATAAAAATTAGAGCAGAAATAAATGACATAGAAACAAACAACAACAACAACAACAAAACCAAAACCAAAACCAAAACCAAAAATCAGTAGAACAGATTAGTGAAAGTAAGACCTGGTTCTTTGAAAGACTTAACCAAATTGATAAACCCCTAGCTGGACTTATTAAAAAGAGAAGAAAAAGGACTCAAGTAAATAAAATCATGAATGACAGAGGGGAGATCACAAACAACACTACACAAATACAAACAATAATAGAATGTTATGGAAAATCATGGGCCAACAAACTGGGCAATCTGGAAGAAATGGATAAATTCCTAGAAACATAAACCACCAAAACTGGAACAGGAAGAAATTGAAAATTTGAACCAGACCCTAACTAGCAAAGGAATTGAATCAGTAATCAAAGATCTCTCAATGAAAAAACATGCAGGGCCAGACAGCTTCCCAGGGGAATTCTACCAGGCATTTAAAAAAGAGTTAATGCCTATCCTTTTCAAACTTTTCCAAAAAAATACAAATAGAAGTTAGACTTCCAAACTCATTCTATGAAGCCAGCATTACCTTGATTCCAAAAGAAGAAAAAGATCGCACTAAAAAAAAAAAAAAAAAAAAAATTACAGGCTGATATCCCCAACGAACAGTGATGTAAAAATTCTCAACAAGAAACTAGCAAATTGAATCCAACAGTACATTAAAAGACTTATTCACCACGATCATGTGGGATTTATTCCTGGGCTTCAGGGAAGGTTCAATATTTGAAAATCAATGTGATACACCACATTAGTAAATGAAAGGAGAAGAACCATATGATCCTCTCAATAGAGGCAGAAAATGCAGTAAAAAATACAGCATCCATTCTTGATAAAAACCCTCAACAAAGTAGGGATAGAGGGAACATATTTCAACATCACAAAAGCCATATATGAAATACCCACACATAATATCATCTTCTATGGGGAAAACCCGAGAGATTTTCCGCTAAGGTCAGAAACAAGACAGGGATGTCCATTCCCACCATTGTAATATAACACAGTACTGGAAATTCAAGTCTCATTATTCAGACAACAAAAAGAAGTAAAAGCATTCAAATTGACATGGAAGAAGACAAATATTCAGTATTTGCAGATGACATGATACTCTGTAGAAAAGCCAAAGAATCCATGAAAAAATTACTAAAATCAATGCACAAATTCAGCAAAGTTACAGGACATAAAATCAACATAAAAAAATCTGTTGCATTTCTCTACACCAATAATGAAGCAGCAGAAATTGAAATCAAGGAATTGATCCCATTTACAGTTGCACCAAAAACTGTAATATATCTAGGAATAAACCTAACTAAAGAGGTAAAAGATCTGTACTCTGAAAACTATAGAACACTTATAAAAGAAATCAAGGAGGTCAGGAAGAAATGGAAAAACACTCCATGTTCATGGATTAGAAGAACAAATATTGTTAAATTTTCCATACTACCCAAAGTAATCTACAGATTTAATGGAATCTCTATCAAAATACTGCCAGCATTTTGCACAAAGCTAGGACAGACAATCCTAAAATTTGTATGGAATCACAAAAGACCCCAAATAGTGAAAGGAGTTTTGAAGAAGAAAAAACTGAAGGTATCACAATTCCAAACTTCAGGTTATATTACAAAGACACTATTAATCAAGACACTTAATCAAGACACTATTTTACTGGCACAAAAATAGACACATAGATAAATAGAACAGACTAGAAAACCCAAAAATGAACCCGCAACTATATGGTCAGCTAATCTTTAACAAAACAGGGAAGAATATCCAGTGAGGAAAATCTCTTCAACAATGGGCGTTTTGAAAATTGGACAGCAGTATGCAAAGGAATGTAACTAGACCACACTTGCTTATGCCATACACAAAACTCAAAATGGATGAAAGACCTACATGTGAGACAGGAATCCATCAAAAGCCTAGAGGAGAACACAAGTAGCAAACTCTTTGACCTTGGCTGTAGCAACTTTTTTTTTTTTAATTTTTAATTTCTTTTCAGTGTAACTGTATTCATTGTTTCTGCACCACACCCAGTGCTCCATGCAATCCGTGCCCTCTCTAATACCCACCACCTGGTTCCCCCAACCTCCCACCCCCTACCCCTTCAAAACCCTCAGATTGTTTTTCAGAGTCCATAATCTCTCATGGTTCACCTCCCCTTCCAATTTCCCTCAACTCCCTTCTCCTCTTTAACTCCCCTTGTCCTCCATGCTATTTATGCTCCACAAATAAGTGAAACCATATGATAACTGACTCTCTCTGCTTGACATATTTCACTCAGCATAATCTCTTCCAGTCCCATCCATGTTGCTACAAAAGTTGGGTATTCATCCTTTCTGATGGAGGCATAATACTCCATAGTGTATATGGACCACATCTTCCTTATCCATTCGTCTGCTGAAGGGCATCTTGGTTCTTTCCACAGTATGGTGACCGTGGCCATTGCTGCTATAAACGTTGGGGTACAGATGGCCCTTCTTTTCACTACATCTGAATCTTTGGGGTAAATACCCAGTAATGCAATTGCAGGGTCATAGGGAAGCTCTATTTTTAAATTCTTGAGGAATCTCCACACTGTTTTCTAAAGTGGCTGCACCAACATGTATTGCCACCAACAGTTTAAGAGGGTTCCCCTTTCTCCACATCCCCTCCAACACATGTTGTTTCCTGTCTTGCTAATTTTGGCCATTCTAACTGGTATAAGGTGGTATCTCAATGGGGTTTTACTTTGAATCTCCCTGATGGCTAGTGATGATGAACATTTTTTCATGTGTCTGATAGCCATTTGTATGTCTTCATTGGAGGAGTGTCTGTTCATATCTTCTGCCCATTTTTTTTATATGATTGTCTGTTTTGTGTGTGTTGAGTTTGAGAAGTTCTTTATAGATCCTGGATATCAACCTTTTGTCCGTACTGTCATTTGCAAATATCTTCTCCCATTCCGTGGGTTGCCTCTTTGTTTTGTTGACTGTTTTCTTTGCTGTGCAGAAACTTTCAATCTTGTTGAAGTCCCAAAAGTTCACTTTCGCTTTTGTTTCCTTTGCCTTTGGAGACATGTCTTGAAAGAAGTTGCTGTGGCTGATATTGAAGAGGTTACTGCCTATGTTCTCCTCTAGGATTCTGATGGATTCCTGTCTCATGTTGAGGTCTCTTATCCATTTTAAGTTTATCTTTGTGTATGGTGTAAGAGAATAGTCGAGTTTTATTCTTCTACATATAGCTGTCCAGTTTTCCCAGCACCATTTATTGAAGAGACTGTCCTTTTTCCACTGTATATTTTTTCCTGTTTTGTTGAAGATTATTTGCCCATAGAGTTGAGAGTCCATATCTGGGCTCTCTACTCTGTTCCACTGGTCTATGTGTCTGTTTTTATGCTAGTACCATGCTGTCTTGGTGATCACAGCTTTGTAATAAAGCTTGAAATCCGGTAACGTGATGCCCCCAGTTTTATTTTTGTTTTTCAACATTTCCTTAGTGATTCGGGGTCTCTTATGATTCCATACAAATTTTTGGATTATTTGCTCCTGCTCTTTGAAAAATACTGGTGGAATTTTGATCGGAATGGCATTAAAAGTATAGATTGCTCTAGGCAGTATAGACATTTTAACAATGTTTATTCTTCCGATCCAAGAGCATGGAATGGTCTTCCATCTTTTTGTGTCTTCTTCAATTTCTTTCATGAATGTACTCTAGTTCCTCAAGTACAGTTCCTTTACCTCTTTGGTTAGGTTTATTCCCAAGTATCTTATGGTTCTTGGTGCTATAGTAAATGGAATTGATTCTCTAATTTCCCTTTCTGTATTTTCATTGTTAGTGTATAAGAAAGCCACTGATTTCTGTACATTGACCTTGTATCCTGCCACGTTGCTGAATTGCTGTATGAGTTCTAGTAGTTTGGGGGCTGTAGCAACTTCTTACCTGACATGTCTCTGGCAGCAAGGGAAACAAAAGCAAAAATGAACTCTCGGGACTTCATCAAGATTAAAAGCTTCTGTACAGCAAGAACAAACAAACAAAACAAAAAACAAAAAACAAAAAACAAAAAAACCCCCACAACAATCAAGAAAACTAAAGAGCAGCCTACAGAATAGAAGAAGATATTTGAAAACAACATATTTGATAAAGGATTAGTATCCAAAATCTATAAAGAACTTATTTAACTCAACACCTAAAAAAAAAAAAAAAAAAAAACAAATAATCCAGTTAAGAAATGGGCAGAAGAGATGAATAAACATTTTTTTTGAAAAAACACATATGGATAGCTAACAGACACATGAAAAGATGCTCAACATAATTCATCATCAGGAAGATATAAGTCAAAACCGTTATGAGATACCACTTAACACCTGTCAGAATGGCTGAAATTAACAGCACAGGAAATGACAGATTTAGGGAGGATGTAGAGAAAGGGGAACCCTCTTACATTGGTGATGGGAATGCAAACTGGTGCAGTCACTCTTAAAATCAGTAGGGAGGTTTTTCAAAAATATAAAAATAGAACTAGCCTATAATCCAGCAATTGCACTACTAGATATTTACACAAAGGATACAAAAATACTGATTTGAAGGGGCGTGTGCACACTGATCTTAATAGCAGCATTACCAACAATAATCAAATTATGGAAAGAGTCCAAATGTCCATCAACCAATGAATGAAAAAAGATGTGAGATATATATATAGATATATAAGTAGATATAGATAGATATCCTAAAATTTGGTATATATATGCCATAAGAGACTCTTACCTATAAAGAACAAACTGAAGATTGATGGAATGGGGTGGGTGGGAGATGGGCTAAATGGGTGATGGGTATTGAAGTGGGCACTTTTTTTGATGAGTACTCTTTAAACATAATTTCTTTGGTTCTTTGAGCACATTTATAATTGTTTTGAGATCTGCTATATCTAACATCTGCACTCCCACAGAGTCAGTTTCCATTGACAGCATTTCTTTGAGCCACACTTCCTTTGCATGTCTTGTAATTTTTTTGTTGAAAACTGCACTTTTAATCAGATCCAGAGTTAAAACAGTAGTTCATTAAATGACTGGTTTTAATGAACTACTGTTTCAGCTCTGAATCTATTTCTCATCATTCAGCGGAAAGTTATAGTTGTTGATTTTTTAAAAATTTTTCTCTTTTTTTCTCCTTTAAACAAATTTATTTAAATTCCAGTTAACATACAGTGTGAGATTAGTTTCAGGTGTAGAATTTAGTGATTCAACACTTATATACAACGTCCAGTGCACATCACAAGTACCTTCCTTAATCCCCATCACCTATTTTTTTTTAATTTTTTTTTAAATTTTATTTTTTATAAACATATAATATATTTTTTCCCCAGGGGTACAGGTCTGTGAATCGCCAGGTTTACACACTTCACAGCACTCACCATAGCACATACCCTCCCCAATGTCCATAACCCCACCCCCCCTCTCCCAACCCCCCTCCCCCAGCAACCCTCAGTTTGTTTTGTGAGATTAAGAGTCACTTATGGTTTATCTCCCTCCCAATCCCATCTTGCTTCATTTACTCTTCTCCTACCCCCTTAACCCCCCATGTTGCATCTCCTCTCCCTCATATCAGGGAGATCATATGATAGTTGTCTTTCTCCGATTGACTTATTTCGCTAAGCATGATACCCTCTAGTTCCATCCACGTTGTCGCAAATGGCAAGATTTCATTTCTTTTGACCCCATCACCTATTTAACCCATTCTTCCACCCATCTCCCCTCTGGTAATCATCAGTTTGTTCTCTATAGATCAGAGTCTGTTTCTTGGTTTTCCTTCCTTTCCCAACCCCCATATTTGTTTGTTTTGTTTCTTAAATTCCACATGAGTGAAATCATATGGCATTTATTTTTCTCTGATTTTTGTTAAGTTCTTTTTTTAGATTGTGTATTTGTTTATTCATTCAGTGTCTTTCCTGGAGAAATTCTGTAAACCTATTTCCTCAATAGGGTGTGTGCCCTCTGATGTTCTGCTCAGTCTTCTTCTTTTCTTTTTCTTTTTAAAGAAAATTTATTTAAATTTTAGTTAGTTAACATAAAGTGCAATATTTATTTCAGGAGTAGATTTCAGTTATTCATCAATTACATACAACACCCAGTTTTCATCAAAACAAATGCCCTCCTTGGGGTGCCTGGGTGGCTCAATGGGTTAAGCTGCTGCCTTCTGCTCAGGTCATGATCCCAGGGTCCTGGGATTGAGTACCCCATTGTGCTCTCTGCTCAGCAGGGAGCCTGCTTCTCTCCCCCCCCCCCCCCCCCCCCCCGCCTCTCTGCCTACTTGTGATCTCCGGCTGTCAAATAAATAAATAAAAATTTTTAAAAAACAAACAAAAAAGCCCAAATGCCCTCCTTAATCCCCATCACCCATTTAACACATCCCCCACCCATCTCCCCTCCAGCAACCTTCAGTTGTTTTCTCTATTGTTAAAAGTCCTTTTTATGGTTTATGTTCATCTCTTTTATTTCTTAAATTCCACATATAAGTGAAATTTGGTAGATTTTCAACATGAGTTAGGAATATTTGTTAAGATTTGATGATGTGTTGTTTGAGGGGGTTACAATGATTGGGGGGAAATTTAGAGTGAATTTTTGGATTAGGCAGTTGGGCACATAGAAATACATTTTGATGGGATGGTGAAGACTGGAAAAGGAATAGGTTTTCTTAAAGGAAATCAAGAGTTCTATTTTGGTCATGTCTTTTTTGAAATGGCTTATTATTCATTCAAAGGACAGGGTCCAATAAGCTTTTGGGCCTCTGACTAGAGAAGCCTGGAGTCAAGCTTGCATTTTTAAATTTAAATTTTAATTAATTAACATGCATTTTGACATTGATTTCTGAAGTAAAATTCAGTGATTCATCACTTACATACAACACCCAGTGCTCATCGTAACAAGTGCCCTTTTTATTTTTTTAATTTTTTAAAAAGATTTTAATTATTCATTTGACAGAGAGAGAAAGCACAAGCAAGGGGAATAGCAGGCAGGGGGAGAAGGAGAAGCAGGCTCCTCGCTGAATAAGGAGCCAGGCGTGGGACTCTATCCTAGGACCCTGGGATCATGACCTGAGCCGAAGGCAGACACTTAACCGACTAAGCCACCCAGGCACCCAAAAAATGACCTTTTTAATACTCATCCCCATTTAGCCCATTTCCCATTCTCCTCCCTCCAAGAACTCTCAGTTCTTAAGAGTCTCTTATAGTTCTTTCCCTATCTCCTTTCCCCCTTCCCATATGTTCATCTGTTTTCTTTCATAAATTCCACATAGTCATGAGATTATATGGTATTTTTCTTTCTCTAACTTATTTCACTTAACATAATGCACTCTAGCTCCACCCATGTTGTTGCAAATGGCAAGATTTCATTTTTTTTGGTGAGTGAGTAACATTCCAAAATATATACCACATCTTTTTTATCCATTCATCAGTTGATGGACATTTGGGCTCTCTCCATAGTTTAGCTATTATTAATAATGCTGCTATAAACATTGGAGTGCATGTACACCTTCGGATCATATGGTAGTTCTATTATTAACTTTTTGAGGAACCTCCATGCTGTTTTCCAGAGTGGCTTCCCCAGTTTGCATTCCCACCACCAGTGCAAGAGGGTTCTCTCTTTCCAGATTGCATTTAAAACCATCAATCTGGGAAAAATCATGCAGAAGCAGAGTATAAGTTGAGAGAAAAAACAAAGGTTCAGGATAGAATGCTGAATCCTTCCTACATTTAGAGCATAGGTAGGTTAGATGACTCTTGTTATTTGCACTGAGAATCACTCCGATCTTCTTTAGCCAAGGATTTCATATTTACAATGATCTTCTAGGGAGCAATTCTTCCTAATAACAAATGTGGCCCACTGAGCTGTCTCTCAGGTAGGAACAGATAGGTATTTGGTGGATGTTGTAGAGGAAGCTCAGTTATTACCATTAGGTTTTTGTAACTTTGATGAGCTCATGGATCTGTAAACCATTTACCCATCAGTTATTTAGCAAACATATAGTAGCCTCCAACACATTCCAGATCCTTGGGGATGGAGATTTTTAAGACATATTTTATGTTTTCAAGGGACTAAATAGTGTTAAGTGCAAGATATTGTTGAGGTATGAGAAAGGGAGTTGCCTGGAACAAACAATCCTAAAATTTGTATGGGACCAGAAAAGACCCCAAATTGCTAAGGAAATGTTGAAAAAGTAAAACAAAACTGGGAGCATCATGTTGCCTGATTTTAAGCTTTACTACAAATCTCTGATCACCAAGCCAGCATGGTACTGGCACGAAAACAGACACATATACCAGGTGAACAGAGTAGAGAGCCCAGATAAGGACCCTCAAAGCTATGGTCAAATAATCTTCGACAAAGCAGGAAAAAATATACAGTAGAAAAAAGACAGTCTCTTCAATAAATGGTGCTGGGAAAATTGGATAGCTATGGGTAGAAGAATGAAATGCAACCATTCTCTCACACCATACACAAGATAAACTCAAAATAGATAAAAGACCTCAACGTGAGGCAGGAATCTATCAAAATCCTAGAGGAGAACATAGGCAGTAACCTCTTCAACATCGGCCACAGCAACTTCTTTCAAGACATGTCTCCAAAGGCAAAGAAAACAAAAGTGAAAATGAACTTTTGGGACTTCATCAAAATCAAAAGCTTCTGCACAGCAAAGAAAATAGTACACAAAACAAGGAGGCAACCCACGGAATGGGAGAAGATATTTGCAAATGACAATACAGACAAAGGGCTGATATCCTGGATCGATAAAGAACTCCTCAAACTCACCACTCAAAAAAACAGATAATGACGTCAAAAATGGGCAGAAGACATGAACAGACACTTCTCCAGAGAAGACATACAAATGGCTAGCAGGCACATGAAAAAATGTTCATCATCATTAGCCATCAGGAAGATTCAAATCAAAACCATATTGAGATATCACCTTACACCAGTCAGAATGGCCAAAATCAACAAGACAGTAAACAACAAGTGTTGGAGAGGATGTGGAGAAAGGGGAACCCTCTTACACTGTTGATGGGAATGCAAGTTGGTGCAGCCACTTTGGAAAACAGTGTGGAGATTCCTCAAGAAATTAAAAATAGAGGTTCCCGATGACCCTGCAATTGCACTACTGGGTATTTACCCCAAAGATACAGATGTAGTGAAAAGAAGGGCCATCTGTACTCCAATGTTCATAGCAGCAATATCCACAGTCGCCAAACTGTGGAAAGAACAAAGATGCCCTTCAACGGATGAATGGATAAGGAAGATGTGGTCCATATATACAATGGAGTATTATGCCTCCTTCAGAAAGGATGAATACCCAAATTTTGTATCAACATGGACAGTACTGGAGGAGATTATGCTGAGTGGAACAAGTCAAGCAGAGAGAGTCAATTATCATATGGTTTCACTTACTTGTGAAGCATAAAGAATAACACAGAGGACATTGGGAGAAGGAGAGGAGAAGTGAGTTGGGGGAATAGGAGAGGGAGAGGAACCATGAGAGACTGTGGACTCTGAGAAAGAAACTGAGGGTTTTGGAGGGTAAAGGGGTGGGGGTTGGGGTGAGCCTGGTGGTGGGTATTGTGGAGGGCACATATTGCATGGAGCACTGGGTGTGGTGCATAAACAATGAATCTTGGAACACTGAAAAAAATACAAAAAAAAGGGAGTTCTCAACCATGTCTGTGGGATTCTGGCAATAAATCATAAAGAAGATGATATTTGTGCACAGTAGGAGATTTTGCAGGGTAGTGCTTCATTTAGAATGTCAATTAGTCTTTGCAATGATTTTAGGTAGTAATTATCTATTGATTTAAATGTGCAAAAGAAATACAGATAAATATATAAATAAATACAAACAGATGAACATGCACACATACACATAGACATATATACCATAATGAACTCACAATTTCTTAAACATTATTATTGTGGCTGGAGAAATGTACACATCCCTGATGATCAATCTCATTTATATTGAAGAACTCAAAATCTCAGGTGGGAAAATAGCACTGCCTAGTAAACTTAACATGTTGTCCCACTCTGCTTTGCTACTTGTTAAACTTCTTTTCCTTCCCTAAACCTCAACTATCCCCCCCAATCCCCTCTCATACAGCAAGCTCATTACTGTCTCATTTGTCATTTAGAAAATATTTACAATTAAAAGGAAATTTCCTTGTCTTCCCTCCACCAAGATGATCAACTTACTGATATCTTTACCTATACATTTTGCCTTCCTTTCTTTTATAGTGGATGACATGTCCCTGTTTCTATTGAAAGCTGGTGCCTGTACTTGTGCTAGGGATATGGCTCCTTCTTCTTTTTTAAATATTATTTTTCAATATCTGTATAATAGGTTATACTATGGATAATATAAAATTGATTCAATTCTCTAATGATAAATTGTTTCCAAACTTTACCATTATAAACAGCACAGAAATATTCTTACATATATTCCTGTGTACTGGTACTTTTACATGATATGTTTCCAAATGTAGGACTCATGGTTTGAAAAACATGTGTATTTTCAATTTTAATAGACATTTGCATATCACTTTCCCAACCAGTTGGTTTTGGCTATTCTAAGGCCTATACCTTCTCATTTGAATTTTAGAATAAGCTTGTCTATGTCTATAAAAAACTTGCTAAAATTTTTATAGGAATCACATTAATGTATAGATCAATTTGAGCAAAATTGGCATGTTTAGTATAATGAGTCTTACAATCCATCAACATGATATGTCATTACATTTGTCTTCTTTGATTTCTGTCATCAACATTGTATAGTCAGTAACAAAGTCCTGTACTCTGGGATGAGTAGATATATACCTAAGTGTTTTGTGGGTTTTTTAAATAGTGATTTTATATATTAGTGTATTATTAATTTCAATAGCTACATATTTATTGGTAGTATATAGAAATGCAGTAGATTTTTATATGTTTGGGTTATGACATTGCTGTGACATTGCTGAACTCAATAATTAGCTTTAGGAAATTATTTTGATAGATTCTTTGAGATTTTCTTTGTAGGAAACCCTGATATTTGCAAATAAAGACTTATCGTTTCATTCTAATATGTATTTTTGTTATTTCTTTTTCTGTATTATAATGAGTAAGAGTGGCAAGGGTGGACATCATTTTCTTGTTCCCAGTCATAGGAGAAAGTAGTCAGTCTTTCCCCATTAAGTACGTTAACTATAGACATTTTGCAGGTGTTCTTTAGGAAATTGATGAAATTCTCCACTATTCCTAGTCTTCTGGGAGTTGTTATCATAAAACTGTGTTGGATTTCATCAAATACTTACCCTGGGGGCGCCTGGGTGGCTCAGTGGGTTAAAAACCTCTGCCTTCAGCTCAGGTCATGATCCCAGGGTCCTGGGATCAAGCCCCGCATCGGGCTCTCTGCTCCACAGGGAGCCTGCTTCCTCCTCTCTCTCTGCCTGCCTCTCTGCCTACTTGTGATCTCTGTCTGTCAGATAAATAAATAAAATCTTAAAAAAATTCTTACCCTGCATCAGTTATTCTGATCATATGACATTTATCCTTTAGTCAGTTGATGTGGTGGATTACACTGATTTTCAAATGTTGAATTAGTTTTATATACCTGGAAAAGTCCTACTTGATTACAGTGTAAAATCGTTTTTATACTTTGCTAAATTTTATTACCTAGTATTTTTGCTGAATATTTTTCCACCTAAATTTGGGAGAGATCTTGGTTTACAGTTTTATTGTCTTTGGTTTTGGCATCAAGGCCTCAAAAAAAGAAAAATGATCTGGGAACTGTTCTCTCCTATCCTATTTTCTGAAAGAGATGCAAATTTTGTGTTAGTTCTTCTTTGAAAGTTCACTGAAATTCTCCAGTGAAGCTATCTAGATGTGAAGTTTTCTTTTGGAGAATTCTTTAATTACAAATACTATTAAATTAACAGTTTTAAGATTATTACACTTACTTATTTTATCTCAGTTGAGATATAGAATTTTTTTGTTTTTTGAGGTATTTGTACATATTTATAAGTTGTCAGATTTATTAGTGTAAATTTTTCATAGTTTTCTCTTATATTTTAACAGTTGCAGAATCTTTAATGATATCCTTAGTTTCATTTCTGATATTGGTGGTTTGTGTCTTCTTTTTTTAATCTTTGCCAACCTTGATAGATGTTTCTCAGTTTTGTTGATTTATTTTAAAGAAACAGCTTTATTTATTTTTCAATTGTTTTTAATTTAGTAGATTTCTGTTTTTGTTTTTATTATTGCTAACTTCCACTTGTTTTAGATTCATTTTACTTTTTTAAAGATTTTATTTATTTATGTGAGAGAGAGAGAGTGAGAGAGCGATTGAGAGAGACAAGAAGGGGGGAGCTACAGAGGAGATGGAGAATCAGGCTCCCAGCTGACTAGGGAGCCAGGCACCCCTCATTTTACTTTTCTAATTTCTTGAGGCAGAAATTTTGATAATTGACTTGAGATCTTTTCTATTTTCTGATGTAAACATGCAGTGCTACAAACTCTTAAGTACTACTTTAGCTGCATCCCACAAAATTTTAACGCACACACACACACACACACATACACACTTCATTTTTATTCATAGACTCTTTCAAGGTGTGCATTTTTTTTCTTTTTTAAATTACCAAGGGTTGGAAGATTTTCATTTTTTTTCTATTATTGTTTTGTGCAAAGATATGGAGAAAAGGGAACCCTCTTGCACTGTTGGTGGGAATGCATACTGGTGCAGCCACTCTGGAAAACAGCATGAAGTTCCTCAAAAAGTTAAAAACAGATTTACCAGCAATTGCACTAGTAGGTATTTGCCAAAAGAATACAGAAGTACTGATTCAAAGGGATACATGACCCCCAATGTCTACAGCAGCGTTATCTACAATAGCCAAATTGTGACAAAAGTCCAAATATGCATCAAGTGATGAGTGGATAAAGATTTGAGATAGGGTGCCTGGGTGGCTCACTTGGTTAAATGACTTCCTTCGGCTTAGGTCATGATCCTGGAATCCCAGGATCAAGTCCTGGATCGAGCTCCCCGCTTATCGGGGAGTATGCTTCTTCCTCTGACCGCCCCCCCCATGCTCTCTCTCTCATTCACTCTCTTTCAAATAAATAAATAAAATCTTTAAAAAAATAAAATAAAAAGATATGAGATACATAGATACATATATATTACTGAGTCATAAAAATTATATTTTATATATGTGTGTATATATACATACATATATATTACTGAGTCATAAAAAAGAGTGAAATCTTGCCATTTGCAAGAATGTGGATGGAGCTAGAGAGTATTAAGCCAAGTGAAATAAGTCAGTCAGAGAAAGACAAATACCATATGATTTCATTCATATGTGGAATTTAAGAAACAAAACAAATGATCATAGAGGGGAAAAGGAGAGAGCGAGGCAAACCAAGAAACAGAGTCTTAACCATAGAGTACAAACCAATGGTTACCAGAGGGGAGGTGGGGTTATGGGTTAAATAAGTGATGGGGATTAAGGAGTTCACTTGTGATGAGCACTGAGTGTTGTAAGTGTTGAATCCCTAAATTCTACACCTGAAACTAATATTATAATGTATGTTAACTAACTGGAATTTAAATTTAAAACTTTAAAAAATGTATTATTGTTTTCTTGCTTTATCCCATTATTGGAAAAAGTACAGTATGATATTAAATCTTTTAAATTTGTTTAAGTTTTTTTATTACTAAAATAATGGTCTGTTCTGGTGAATCTTCCATGAACACTTAAAAAGAATGTGTATTCTACTGTTGTTGGCTGGAGTGCTCTGTAATTGTCAATTAAACCTTGTTGGCTGATGGTATTGTTGAATTCTATATCTTTGCTTATTTTGTTCAGTTATTCCATCAATTTTTGAGAGAACAGTGTCAAAGTGTTCAATTATAATTATGGATTTTTCTATTTCTGTATATAGTTCTATTATTTTTTACTTCACATAATTTGCTACTGTTGTTTGCTGCATCAGTATTTAGGATTCCTATGTCCTCTCAGTTGACTGACCCTTTTACCAATGCCCTTGGTAATTTTGCCCTGATATCTACTTTATCTCATACTGATATTGGCACTCTGCTTTTGATCAGTGTTTGCATGGTATACTTTTTTTTTACATGTGTACATTTCAGTCTGCCTATATAATTATATTGAAAGTGAATTTCTTATAGACTGCATATATTTGAGTCATGTATTTTTATTCACTGTGCCAGTCTATATCCTTTAATTGGCCTATTTAGACTATTTTATTTTTTGTGAGGGGTTAAACAGCAAAAATTAATTTTCTCACAGTTATAGAAACCAAAAGTCCTAGATCAACATGTTGGCAGAGTTGATTTCTTCTGAGACCTCTCTCCTTGGCTTTCAGATGTCCATTTTCTATGTCCTTACATGGCTACATTTTTTTGTGCACATACCCCTGGTGTTTACATATGTGATCAAATTTTTTCTTTTTATAAGAACACCAGCTATATTGGATTAGCACCCACTCTGAAGTCCTCATATAAAACTAATTATGACTTTGAAAGTAGTATCTCCAAATAATGTCGCATCCTCTTTTTTAATATTGAGGAAAAATTGATATATAACATTATGAAAGTTCAAGGTGTGCATTATAACTTAACATCTGTACTCATTACAAAATAATCACCTCCAAAAGTCTATTTACCATCCATCACCATATACTTGACCCCTTCACCCATTTCCACCCCCCCGCCCCGCCCAATCCCCTTCCCTTCTGGTAGCCACCAATCTGTTCTCTGTGTTTATGTATCTGTTTTTGTTTTGTTTATCTGTTTAGTTTTGTTAGTTTTTTGATTCCACATATGAGTGAAATCATACTGTTTTTTCTTTCTCCTTTGTGACTAGTTTCACCTAACATTATACCCTCAAGTTCCATCCATGTTGTCAGAAATGGCAAGATTTCATTCTTTATGAAAGAATGAAATGAAGTAGTATTTCAGTGTGTGTGTGTGTGTGTGTGTGTGTGTGTGGTGTATACATACCATATTTTCTTTATCCACTTATCCATTGATAGAGATTTAGGTTGTTTTCATATCTTTGCCATTATAAATGATGTTGCTATGAAAAACACCAGGGTACATATACCTTTTCAAATTAGAGTCTTTCTATGTTTCAGATAAATATTCAGAAGTGGAATAACTGAATTACATGGTGGTTCTATTCTTAACTTTCTGAAAAATTGTATACCGCTTTCCACTGTGGCTGTACCAATTTACATTTCTACCAACAATGTATGAAAATTAATTTTTTCTCCACACCATCTCCAAAACTTTTTATTTTTGCCTTCTTGATGGTAATCAATCTAACCAGTGTGAGGTGATATCTCATTGTGGTTTTGATTTGCATTTCCCTAATAATAAATAATGTTGACTATCTTTTCATCTGCCTATTGACTATCCGTGTGTTTTCTTTGCTTATTGCTTATTCAAATGCTTATTCAAATCATCTTCCCAGGACTTAATCAGGTTGTTTGTTGTTGGTTTTTGGTGTTGAGTTGTATAAGTTTTTAATATATTTTTTTAATACTAACCCCCTCTTGGATATGTGATTTACAAAAATCTCCCATTTAGTAGATTTTTTTTCTTTTGATAAAGAATTTTCCTTTACTGTGCAAAAAATTTTTGGTTTGATATAATCCCATTTGTTTATTTTTGTTTTTCTTTCCCTTGCCCTTGGAGTTAGAGCTACAAAAACATTACTAAGGCTAAAGTTAAGGAGATTGTCACCTATGTTTTTTCTAGGAATTTTATGGTTTCAGGTCTTACATTCAAGTCTTTAATCCATTTTAAGTTAATTTTTGTGTAATGTGTAAGATAGTAGTCTAGTTTCATTCTTTTGTATGTAGCTGTACAGTTTTTCCAACACTCTTTATTTATTTGAGTATAGTTGAGACACAATGTTACATTAATTTCAGGTGTACAACATAGTCACTCAACTTCTGTATACATCATTCTATGCTCACCAAAAGTGTAGCTACTGTCACTATACATTACTATTACAATATCCATATTTTCTATGCTGTGCCTATTTCCATGACTTATTCCATAAGTGGAAGCTGTATTCCCCACCCCCCTTCACCAGTTTTTCCCATCTCCCCACTCCCTTGCCTTCTGGCAACCATCAGTTTGTCTTCTGTATTTGTAGGTAAAATTCTGCTTTTTTGCTTGATTATTCATTTGTTGTGTTTTAGATTTCACATATAAGTGAAATCATATGGTATTTGTCTTTCTCAATCTGACTTATTTCACTTAGTATAGTACTCTCTAGGTGCATTCCTGTTGTCACAAATAGCAAGATCTCATCCTTCTTTATGGCTGTATAATGTGACTAAATATATAGTAACGTTTTCCTTATCCATTCATCCATCAGTGGACACTTAATTGTTTCCATATTTTGGCTATTATAAATAATGCTGCAATAAACATGAAAGTGCAAATATCTTTTCAAATTAGTATTTCCTTTACTTTAGGATCATATGATATTGGATCATATGACATTTCCACTTGCAATTTTTATGAGGAATCTTCATACCATTTTTCACAGTGGCTGCACCATTTATATTCCTACCAACATTACACAAGGGTTTCTTTTTCTCCACATCTTCGCCAACACTTGGTATTTCTTGTCTTTTTTTATTCTAAACATTCTGAAAAATGTGATGTGATATTTCATTGTTGTTTTGATTAACATTTCCCTGACAATTAGTGATTCTGAGCATCTTCTCATGTCTGTTGGTCATGTGTTAAGTCTCCTTTGGAAAAAATGTCTAGTTTCTTTGCCCATTTTGTAATTGGTTTACTTTTTCTTTGCTGTTGAGATACATAGTTTTTATATAATTTGTATATTTACCCTTTATTTGATATATAATTTGCAAATATTTTTTCCCATTCCATGTGTTGAGTTTTTGTTTTGTTGATAGCTTCCTTGACTGTGCAAAAGCTTTTTATTTTGGGTAGTTTCAATTATTTATTTCTGCTTTCATTTTTCTTGTGTGGGGAAATATATCTAGAAAATTTTGCTACAACAAATGTCAAAGAAATTACTGTCTGTTTTCTTCCAGAAGTTTCATATATTTTAAATCTTTGATGTCAAATTCTGCATCTTTTCATTTTATGCATCCCATAATTACTTATTGTAATTTTAGTTAATTTTACTACTTTTGCTTTTAACCTTCTTACTTGCTTTATAAATGATTGATCCACTACCTTTACTAAAGGCATACCTCAGAGACATTGTGAGTTCAGTTAATACTTGGTTGCAAGTTTGCAATAAAATAAATGTTGCAATAAAATGAGTCAAACAATTCTTTCAAGTGCATATAAAAGTTATGTTTACACTGCACTGTAGTCTATTAAGTGTTCAATATCACTGTGTCTAAAAAAACAATGGGTATATGTTAATTGAAAATACTTTACTCCTAAAAATATTGTCATCTGAGCTTTTGACAAATCATAATCTTTTTACTGGTGGAGGATCTTGTGTCAGTGTTGATGGGTGCTGACTGATCAGAGTCATGGTTGCTGAAGGCTGGAGTATCTGTGACAATTTCTTTAAATAAGACAACAGGGAAGATTACCACATATGTTGGTTCTTCCTTTCACAAAGGATTTCTCTGTAGCACATGATGTTGTTTGATAGCATTTGACCCACTGTAGAACTTCTTTCAAAATTAGAGTCAATCCTTTCAAAACCTAGTGTCGATTTATGTACTGTTTATTTGATTTTCTAAATCTTTGTTATCATTGCAACAATATTTTAAGTATCTTCATTAGGTATCGATTTTATCTTAAGGAATCACTTTGTGTTTAATCCATATAGCAACACCTTATCCATTAATGATTTATTATGCAATTGCAGCAATTCAGTCGCAACCTAAGTCTCCACCTCTAATTCTAGCTCTCTTCCTATTTCCACCACAACTTATTTCCTCCACTGAAGTCTTGAAACCCACAAAGGCATTCATGAATGTTAGAACCATCTACTTTCAGACTTCTGTTAATATTAATATTTTGACCTCTTCCATGATGTTCTTAATGGATCTAGAAAGGATTTACTAGAAGGATTTCATTTTACTCTGCCTAAATCCAAAAGAAAAAATTACTATCTATGGCCTTTATAGCCTTAAAAAAGGTATTTCTTAAATAATGAGATTTGAAATTCAAAATTATTTCTTGTTCTGTGGATTGCAGAACAGATTTTGGGTTAGTGGGAATGAGAAAAACATTAATCTCATTGTATAAGTTGATCAGAGCACTTGGGTGACCAGGTGGATTGTCAGGAATAACACATTTATCTTTAAAATTTTTGAATTTTCATTTTCATTTTTAAATTTGAGTATGTAATATACAGTGTTACATTAGTTTCAGGTGTAAATATAATGATTAAATGATTCCATACATTACTCAGTGCTCATCATGATGTGTACTCTTAATCCCATTCACCTATTTCACTCATCCTAACACTCACCTCCCTTCTACCAACCACTAATTTGTTCCATATATTTAAGAGTCTGGTCTTTTGCTTGCTTCTTTTTTTCTTTGTTCTTTTGTTTTACTTCTTAAATTCCACACAGGAGTGCATTCATATAGTATTTGTTTTCCTCTGACTAATATATTTCACTTAGTATAATACTCTCTAGCTCTATCCATGTCCTTGCAAATGGCAAGATTTCATTATTTTTGATGGCTGAGTAATATTTCATTATACACATATAGACCACTTTTTATCCATTCATCAGTTGATGGACATTTAGGTTCTTTCCATAAATTGCTATTGTTGATAATGCTGCTATAAACATTGGGGTGCATATACACCTTTGAATCAGTAATTTTGTGTCCTTTGGGTAAATACCTAGTAGTATAATTGCTTGGTTGTAGGGTAGTACTACTTTTATCTTTTTGAGGAACCTCCGTACAGTTTTCCAGAATGACTGCACCTGTCTGCATTCCCCCCAACAGTGTGAGAGGGTTCCCCTTTTTCTGCATCCTTGGTAATATTTGTTGTTTCCTGTGTTGTTAGTTTTAGCTATTCTGACTGGTGTGAAATGATATCTCATTGCAGTTTTGATTTGTCTTTTCCTGATGATGAGTGATGTTGAAGTTCTTTTCATGTTGTCTGTTAGCCATCTGGTTGTCTTCTTTGGAAAAATGTCTATTGATGTCTTCTGCCTACTTTATAACTGGATTATTTGTTTTTTCAGTGTTGAGTTTTATAAGTTCTTTATATATTTTGGATACTAACTCTTTGTCAGATATGTTATTTGCAAAATACTTTCTCCCATTTCATAGGTTGTCTTTTAGTTTAGTTCATTGTTTCCTTTGCTGTTCAGAGGTTTCTTATTTTGATCAAGTCCCAGTAGTTTATTTTTACTATTGTTTCCCTAGCCTCAAAAGACATATCTAGTAAGAAGTTGCTACAGTTGATCTCAAAGAAGTTACTACCTGTGCTTTCCTCTGGGATCTTGATGATTTCCTGTCTCACATTTAGGTGTTTAATCCATTTTGAATTTATCTTTGTGTGTAGCGTAAGAAAGTGGTCCAGTTCATTCTTCTGCAAGTTGCTGTACAGTTTTCAAAACACCTTTTGTTGAAGAGACTTGTTTCCATTAAATAATCTTTGCTACTTTCTCAAAGATCAAGTGACCATATAGTTGTGGGTTCATTTCAGAGTTTTCTATTCTGTTCCATTGACCTATGTGTCTGTTTTTGTGCCAGTACCATACTGTCTTGATCACTACAACTTTGTAATATAACTTGGAGTGTGGAATTGTGATGCCTCCCACTTTGCTTTTCTTTTTCAAGATTCCTTTAGCTATTCTTGGTCTTTCATGGTCCCACACAAATTTTAGGATTGTTTTTATCATGAACGGATGTTGTACTTTATCAAATGCTATTTTTCCATCTATTGAGAGGATCATATAGTTCCTGTCTTTTCTTTTATTACTGTGTTGTATCACATTGATTGTTCTGTGAATATTCAACCACCTTTGCAACCCAGGGATGAATCCTATGTGATTGGGGTGATTGATTCTTTTAATATACTGTTAGATTTGGTTTGCCAGTATTTAATTGAGAATTTTTGCATCCATGTTCATTAAGGATATTGCTCTTTTTAGTGGAGTCTTTATCTAGTTTTGGTATCAGAATAATGCTGGTCTCACAAAATGGAGTTGGCAGTTTTCCTTCCATTTCTATTTTTTGGAATACTTTGAGAAGAATAGGTATTAACTCTGCTTTAAATGTTTGATAGAATTCCCCTAGGAGGCCATCTCACCAAAGACATTTGATTTTGGGGGAGATTTTTGATTACTGATTCAATTTCTTTATTGATTATTGGTCTCTTCAAGTTTCCTATTTCTTCCTGTTTCAGTTTGGCATTTTATGTTTTGGGACTATATCCACTTTTTTCAGGTTATCCAATTTTTTGGCATACAATTTCCCATAATATTCTCTTATAATTGTTTGTATTTCTGTGGTGTTTATTTCTCCACTCTTATTTGTGATTTTCTTTATTTGGGTCTTTTGTTTTTTCTTTTTGTCAATTTTAATAATTTCGTCTATTTTAATAATTTTCTCAAAGACCATCTGCTGTTTCAATGATCTGTTCTGTTTCTATATCATTTATTTCAGCTCTAATCCTTATTATTGCTCTACCTCTGCTGGCTGTAGGCTTCATTTGTTGTTCTTTTCCTAGCTTCTTTAGGTGTGAGTTTAGGTTGTGTATTTGAGACTTTTCTTGCTCTTGAAATAGGCCTATCTTATTGTATACTCCCCTTTTAGAACCACTTTGCTATATTTCAAAGGTTTTGGACTGTCATGTTTTCATTTTCATTGGTTTTCATGTATTTTTCATTTGTTCTTTTATTTTCTGGTTCACCCATTCGTTCCTTAGTAGGATGTTTTTTACCCTCCATGTATTTGTGATTTTTCCAAATTTTCTTTTGTGGTTGAATTCAAATTTCATAGCACTGAGGTCTGAAAATATGCATGGTATAATCTCAGTTTTTTTCTACTTGTTGAGGCCTGATTTATGACCCAGTATGTGAGAATTATGGAGAATGTCTCATGTACACTTGAAAAGAATGTGTATTCTTCTGCTTCAGAATGAAATTTTCTAAATATATCTGTTAAGTCCATCTGGTCCAGTGTGTCTTCAAAGTCATTGTTTCCTTATTGATTTTTCTGCTTAGATGACCTATCCATTGCTATAAGTGTGGTGTTTAAGTTCCCTGCTATTATTGTATTCTTATCAATGAGTTCCTTTATGTTTGTTACTATTTTTTTTTATATCTGGGTACTCCCATGTTGGTGTCAGAAGTATTTACGATTGTTAGATCTTGTTGGATAGTACCTTTAATTCTGATATTCTGTATCTTCTTCATCATTTGTTACACTTTTTGGTTTGAAGTCTAGTTTGTGTGGGAGACATGTAGGGGATAGGCTGAAGGATGATGGATATTAAGGAGGGCACTTGTTATGGTGAGCACTGGGTGTGGTATGTAAGTGAGGAATCACTAAATTCTATTCTAGAAACCAATATTGAACTGTGTGTTGACTACCTGGAATTTAAAGAAAAGTTTGGGAAAAAATAAAATCTAGATTGTGTGATATAAATATTGCTATTCTGGATTTTTGTTTGATGTCCATTTGCATGATAAATCTTTCTTTATTCCTTCACTTTCAATCATGGGTGTCTTTAGTATAAAATGAGTCTCTTGTAGGCAGCATATGAGATAGGCTGTATTTTAAAAAAACAAGAAATGAACTAAAAAAAGTTTTCAATTTATTCACTATTAAGTGTGATATTAGCTGTGGATATTTTAAATATATGGCCTTATTAAGTTAAAACATTTTCCTTCTAAACCTAACTTGTTGAGAGTTATGAATCATCATGAATGGATGTTGTACATTTTCAAATGTTTTTTCTGTATTTATTGAAAAGATCATATGGGTTTTTCCCCTTTGTTTTGTTAATGTGTTGTGTCACATTGCTAGAGTCATCATATGGTGAAGGAAACAATCAGGAAATCAAAAAGGCAACCTACTGAAGTGGGGAAGGTATTTGCAAATGACATATCCAATAAAGGATTATATCCAAAATATATAGAGAACATAAAATTCAACTCCAAAACCACAAATACTCTGATTAAAACATGGACAGAGAACATGAATAAACATTTTCCCCAAGAAAACATATAGGTGGCCAACAGATATGTGAGAAGATGCACAACATCACTAATCATCAGAGAAATGTAAATCAAAACCACAATGAGATATCAATGCACATCTTTCAGAATATCTAAAATCAAGAAGAAGAAAAGAAGTAACTCTTGGTAAGGATGTGAATAAGAAAAGAACCCTTGTACACTGTTGGTGGAAGTGGAAGCTGGTGCAGCCATTGTAGAAAACATTATGGAGCTTCCATAAAGAATGAAAAATAGAATTAGCATATGATCCATCAATTTTACTAATAGACTTCACGAAAATAATGAGCCCTGCAAGAAATATTAAAGGGGACTCTGTGAGTGGAAAGCAAACCCAAAAATGACAATGATATTCTAATCCTACCTCTTAGAAAAGCTTTAGTTGAATCCCAGAAATTTTGGACAATTGTTTTAACTTTCATTTGTTTCCATGTATTTCTTGATTTCTTTTTTTTTAATTTAATTTTTTTTCAGCATAACAGTATTCCTGGTTTTTGCACCATACCCAGTCTCCATTCAATCCGTGCCCTCTCCAATAACCACCACCTGGATCCCCCAACCTCCCACCCCCCACCACTTCAAACCCCCAGATTGTTTTTCAGAGTCCATACTCTCTCATGGTTCACCTCCCCTTCTAATTTCCCTCAACTCCCTTATCCTCTCTAACTCCCCTTGTCCTCCATGCTATTTGTTATGCTCCACAAATAAGTGAAACCGTATGATAATTGACTCTCTCTGCTTGACTTAGTTCACTCAGCATAATCTCTTCCAGTCCCATCCATGTTGCTACAAAAGTTGGGTATTCATCCTTTCTGATGGAGGCATAATACTTCATAGTGTATATGGACAACATCTTCCTTATCCATTCGTCCATTGAAGGGCATCTCGGTTCTTTCCACAGTTTGGCGACCATGGCCATTGCTGCTATAAACATTGGGGTACAGATGGCCCTTCTTTCACTACATCTGTATCTTTGGGGTAAATACCCAGTAGTGCAATTGCAGGGTCATAGGGAAGCTCTATTTTTAATTTCTTGAGGAATCTCCACACTGTTTTCTAAAGTGGCTGCACCAACATGTATTGCCACCAACAGTGTAAGAGGGTTCCCCTTTCTCCACATCCCCTCCAACAGATGTTGTTTCCTGTCTTGCTAATTTTGGCCATTCTAACTGGTATAAGGTGGTATCTCAATGGGGTTTTAATTTGAATCTCCCTGATGGCTAGTGATGATGAACATTTTTTCATGTGTCTGATAGCCATTTGTATGTCTTCATTGGAAGAGTGTCTGTTCATACCTTCTGCCCATTTTTTGATATGATTGTCTGTTTTGTGTGTATAGAGTTTGAGAAGTTCTTTATAGATCCTGGATATCAACCTTTTGTCTGAACTGTCATTTGCAAATATCTTCTCCCATTCCGTGGGTTGCCTCTTTGTTTTGTTGACTGTTTCCTTTGCTGTGCGGAAGCTTTTGATCTTGATGAAGTCCCAAAAGTTCATTTTCGCTTTTGTTTCCTTTGCCTTTGGAGACATGTCTTGAAAGAAGTTGCTGTGGCTGATATCGAAGAGATTACTGCCTATGTTCTCCTCTAGGATTCTGATGGATTCCTGTCTCATGTTGAGGTCTTTTATCCATTTTGAGTTTATTTTTGTGTACGGTGTAAGAGAATGGTCGAGTTTCATCCTTCTACATATAGCTGCCCAGTTTTCCCAGCACCATTTATTGAAGAGACTGTCCTTTTTCCACTGTATATTTTTTCCTGTTTTGTCGAAGATTAACTGACCATAGAGTTGAGAGTCCATATCTGGGCTCTCTACTCTGTTCCACTGGTCTATGTGTCTGTTTTTATGCCAGTACCATGCTGTCTTGGTGATCACAGCTTTGTAGTAAAGCTTGAAATCAGGTAATGTGATGCCCCCGGTTTTATTTTTGTTTTTCAACATTTCCTTAACGATTTGGGGTCTCCTCTGGTTCCATACAAATTTCTGGATTATTTGCTCCAGCTCTTTGAAAAGAACTGGTGGAATTTTGATCGGAATGGCATTAAAAGTATAGATGGCTCTAGGCAGTATAGACATTTTAACAATGTTTATTCTTCCAATCCAAGAGCATGGAATGGTCTTCCATCTTTTTGTGTCTTCTTCAATTTCTTTCATGAGTGTTCTGTAATTCCTCTAGTACAGATCCTTTACCTCTTTTGTTAGGTTTATTCCCAGGTATCTTATGGTTCTTGGTGCTATAGTAAATGGAATCGATTCTCTAATTTCCCTTTCTGTATTTTCATTGTTAGTGTATAAGAAAGCCACTGATTTCTGTACATTGACTTTGTATCCTGCCACATTACTGAATTGCTGTATGAGTTCTAGTAGTTTGGGGGTGGAGTCTTTTGGGTTTTCCATATAAAGAATCATGTCATCTGCGAAGAGAGAGAGTTTGACTTCTTCTTGGCCTATTTGGATACCTTTTATTTCTCTTTGTTGTCTGATTGCTGTTGCTAGGACTTCTAATACTATGTTGAACAAGAGTGGTGAGAATGGGCATCCTTGTTGTGTTCCTGATCTCAGCGGAAAGGCTGCGAGCTTTTTCCCACTGAGGATGATATTTGCTGTGGGTCTTTCATAAATAGATTTTATGAGGTTCAGGAATGTTCCCTCTATCCCTATACTTTGAAGCGTTTTAATCAGGAATGGATGCTGGATTTTGTCAAATGCTTTTTCTGCATCAATTGAGAGGACCATGTGGGTCTTCTCTCTTCTCTTATTAATTTGTTCTTTCACATTGATTGATTTGCGAATGTTGAACCATCCTTGTAGCCCAGGAATGAATCCCACCTGGTGGTGGTGGATAATCTTTTTAATGTGCTATTGGATCCTGTTTGCTAGGATCTTGTTGAGAATCTTAGCATCCATATTCATCAGTGATATTGGTCTGAAATTCTCCTTTTTGGTAGGGTCTTTGCCTGGTTTTGGGATCAGGGTAATGCTGGCTTCATAAAAAGAGTCTGGTAGTTTTCCTTCTGCTTCAGTTTTTTGAAACAGCTTCAGGAGAATAGGTGTTATTTCTTCTTTGCAAGTTTGGTAAAATTCCCCAGGGAATCCATCAGATCCAAGACTCTTGTTTTTTGGGAGGTTTTTGATCACTGCTTCAATCTCATTACTAGATATCAGTCTATTCAGGTTGTCTATTTCTTTCTGGTTCAATTTTGGGAGTTTATAGTTTTCCAGGAATGCATCCATTTCATCTAGGTTGCTTAACTTATTGGCATATAACTGTTGATAATAACTTCTGATGATTGTTTCTACTTCCTTGGTGTTAGTTGTGATCTCTCCCTTTTCATTCATAATTTTATTAATTTGGGCTTTCTCTCTTTTCTTTTGGATTAGTGTGGCCAATGGTTTATCGATCTTATTGATTCTTTCAAAAAAACCAACTTCTAGTTTCATTGATACATTCTACTGTATCTCTGGTTTCTACCTCATTGGTCTCTGCTCTAATCTTGATTATTTCCCTTCTTATGTGTGGAGTTGGTTTGATTTGTTGTTGATTCTCCAGTTCTTTAAGGTATAGAGACAGCTGGTTTATTCTGGAAATTTCAATTTTTTTGAGGGAGGCTTGGATGGCTATGTATTTCCCCCTTAGGACAGCCTTTGCTGTATCCCATAGGTTTTCGACTGAAGTGTCTTCATTCTCATTGGTTTCCATGAATTGTTTAAGTTCTTCTTTGATCTCCTGGTTGATCCAAGCATTCTTAAGCAAGGTGGTCTTTAGCTTCCCGGTGTTTGAGTTCCTTCCGAACTTTTCCTTGTGATTGAGCTCCAGTTTCAAAGCATTGTGATCTGAGAATAAGCAGGGAATGATCTCAGTCTTTTGGTATTGGTTGAGTCCTGATTTGTGACCCAGTATGTGGTCTATTCTGGAGAAGGTTCCATGTGCGCTTGAGAAGAATGAGGATTCTGTTGTTTTAGGGTGGAATGTTCTGTATATATCTATGAGGTCCATCTGGTCCAATGTGTCATTCAATGCTCTTGTTTCTTTATTGATTTTCTGCTTCAATGATCTATTTCTGAGAGAGGTGTGTTAAGCTCTCCTACTATTAATGTATTCATATCAATATGATTCTTTATCTCAATTAACAGTTTTCTTATGTAATTGGCTGCTCCCATATTGGGGGCATAGATATTTACAATTGTTAGATCATCTTGTTGGACAGTCCCTTTAAGAATGATGTAGTGTCCTTCTGTATCTCTGACTACAGTCTTTAGTTTAAAATCTAATTTATCTGATATGAGAATTGCTACCCCGGCCTTCTTCTGACTCCCATTGGCATGAAAGATGCTTCTCCAACCCTTCACTTTCAGTCTGGGTGTATCTTAAGGTTCAAAATGCGTCTCTTGTAGACAACATATGGATGGGACCTGTCGTTTTATCCAATCTGCAACCATGTGCCATTTTATGTGCACATTTAGGCCATTCACATTGAGAATGATTATTGATAGATACATTTTTATTGACATCGTGTTACCTTTGAGGTCTTTCTTTCTGTAGATTGTCTCTATATTTCTGTTCAATGCTATTCTTAGGATTTTTCCTCTTTTATAGAACCCCCTTTAATATTTCCTGCAGTGTTCGCTTGGTGGTTGCATAGTCTTTTAAGCCTTGCCGGTCTTGGAAACTCTTTATCTCTCCATCCATTTTGAATGTCAGTCTTGCTGGATAAAGTATTCTTGGCTGTATGTTCTTCTCATTTAGTGCCCTGAATATATCTTGCCAGCCCTTTCTGGCTTGCCAGGTCTCTGTGGACAGGTATGACGTTATTCTGATGGGCTTTCCTCTGTAAGTAAGGAGCCTCTTTGTCCTAGCGGCTTTCAAGTGATTATACCTACAATTATGATTCCTCAGTTTGACTATCAGGTGCCTTGATGTTTTTGTGGAATCTATCATCTTGGGTGGAGACCGTTCGGCCTCTAGTACATGAACGCTGGTTCCATTCGCGAGATTGGGAATATTTTCATGAAGAACTTGTTCCACTATATCTTCTAGACTTCTTTCTTTCTCCTCCCCTTCAGGGATTCCAATAAGTCTGACATGGGAACGTTTCATGGCGTCATTTATTTCCCTGATTCTGTTTTCATGGTTTCTAAGCTGTTTGTTCCAGGCTTCCTCTTGATCCTTTCTTTCTATCTGTTTGTCCTCCAGATCACTAATTCTATCTTCTGTCTCAGTTACCCTAGCTTTGAGAGAATTTAGATTAGATTGGAACTCATTGAGAGCATTGTGAACCTCAGCCCTGGTAGCTTTTAGCTATGCCCTAACATTGTGAACATCCTGTCTGGTCGCTTTCAGCTCGGCCTTAATCAATTCCGTTTGGTCATCCATGGCTTTCTCCAACTTAGCTATTGCCTGGATAATTGTTAGCCTGAATTCTCTTTCTGACATATTGTCTATGTTGATAGCCATTAGCTCTGTTGCAGAAGGTCCATCCTCTGTATTTTTCTTCTGTTGGGCATTCCTCCTCCTAGTCATTTTGGTGAGAGATGACTGAATAGATGTAGCTGGTTGTATCGACCGTGGTGCAGTCTGGGTGCACCCTGGAACACTTCTGAGCAATCAGGATTCCCCACCCAAATAAGAGAAAAAAGGAAAGAAAAAGAAAAAAAAGAGAGAGAGAGATACAGGAAAGAAAGCAAGGATAAGAGAGAATGTTCAGCCCCAATGGGCCCCAAGGGAAGATTTTGGAAGTATACAAACAAAAACAGAGAAACAAAAAGACTGATAAAAGTATATGACAAGAGAAAAAAAAATATATATAAGCAAATAAAGGAAGAACCTCGTCAAAAAGAACTCCAAGTGTAAGATTTCTATACTATCAGGACAAACACAAAAACACAGAAACACTGGTGGAAGAAAAAGATGGGAGAGTGGTTATAAATTCTCAGTGTGGGCGAGGAAGGTTGTTTTGATTCTTCCTGGATGTATCTTGATATCTTTGTTAAAGGACTCAACTTTCCTAGGCTAAAGGGAGATTAAAAATTGGTTTACCTATAGGGGTAGTATTGTTTGGGGAAGGAGATTACTTTGAAGTTTAACTCTATATGAATATTAGAAAATAAAAATAAAAAAGGAATAAACTAGTCTAAACTAAACTAAAATTAAAAAATTTTTTTCAAAAAATGGAAATGCAAAAGAAAAACACAGGTGTATGTATCAAAAAGTTCAGGTTAGAAGGTTATTATGGAATTTGATGTACTGGACAGCTCGCTATGATGGTAAATAGGTTAAAAAATTATCTATATAAAAAAATGAGCCAGAATAGTGGGAACAAATTAAAAATAAAAGTTGTCCTATGAAGTAGTGGTGGTGGTTGTCTTGTAGTCTTTTTTTTTTTTTTCTTTCCTGGTTGGTTTTTTGGGGGAGGGGCCTGCCACGTGGGTTTTCAGTCAATGATATTCCCTGAGTTAAGTCCTCCAGTCCCCCTCAAGGGGGTGGGCTCTGAGGAAACCGGTTTTTTCAGGCTTTTGTTCTCTGGAGGTTTTTATGTTTGTTCACCTTTTTTTTTTTTTGCTCTCACCTTGACCGCTTTTGATGGTTTTGTAGGTTTAGAGGAAAGCAAACCTGCACCCTGACCTCCCTCTCAGAGAGAAGCCTCAGTCTGTTCTTCTGTGGGTGTTGCAGAGCCCATATAAATCCCCCCTTGGCTGCTGGCAGAGCAGGTTCCCAGTCGTGGTCCCTGGGGACGCAGGATCTTCTGCTTGTACCCAAAACCACGGCAGCAGCGGCGGCTGTCTGGGCAGCTCCAGACCGCCAGAGAGGTTCCAAGCAGCGATTGCACACTGAGATTTTCCCGCTGGCCCGGGCTGGGAGTGCTTGGTCTTTCTGGGTCTAAGAGTGCCAGGCTTGCGCACACCTCTTTCAGGGGAGGCTGTGGGTCACATGCCCACGCGCCTCAGGCTCTGAGAGTGGGGCGCGGGTCTGAAAGCACCAAGCTGGGCCTTCGTACACCTCTCTCAGGGGAGAGTTTGGGTCGCGCATCTCAGGCTCTGAAACAATGGCGCAGGTCTAAGAGCACCGGGTGGGCCTTTGTACACCTCTCTCAGGGGAGGGTGAGGGGCGTGCGGGTCTTAGGCTCTGTAGCAGGGCTAGTGTGTTCTGCCGTGTGGTGTGGCTCCAGCCCCTCACAGGAGCCAGACCCCATGCGTTCTGGCAGCTTAGGGATCAAGACCTGGTTTCTCCGCCGCACTCTCTCTGGCTCCGCGCCAGTGGAGGCTGTTTGGGTAGGGGGACTTAAGCCCCTGTCCCTAGCCACCCCGATTCCCACAATTCCCCCCCCCGCGATCCTTTGCTCTTTTGGAGTGCTTTCAACCAGTCTCCAAGTTAATGCTGGTCCCCAGACGCAGGGCACTCTCGCTCGTATTAGGGGTATTACTTTCCAACTGGTCACCTCTGGTGGCTCCTTCCCCCTTTTGTTTATCTTCCGATATCAGTCCACCTTTCCCACTCCGCTTTACCTGCCCACTGGTGTCTTCTGCGCCCATAGAGATCCAGACGTGGATAATTCTGATCTCAGGCTGATTTTCTGGGTGATTTGAGTTCTTTGGTAGGTAATCAGCTCACTTTAGGGTACAGGTTGAAAAGGTGCCTCCTCCTACTTCCCCGCCATCTTGTCTCCTCTCTTGATTTCTTCTTGATAGCCAACCAGATTTCTTGGTTGACCCATTCATTGTTTAGTATCTTATTAATCTCCATGTGTTTGTGTCCTTTCCAGATTTTTTCTTGAGTTTGATTTCTGGTTACATACTGCTGTGGTTGGAAAAGATGCATGATAAGATTTGAATTTGAAAAATTTATTAGGACTTATTTTGTAGCCTAACATGTGATCTATTCTGGAGAATATTACATGTGCACTTGAAAAAAGATGTATTCCACTGTTGGGGGATGGAATGTCCTGAATACATCTCTTATCCATCTGGTCCAATGTGTCCATAGGAGCCACGGTTTCTTTGTGTCTGGATGATCAATCCATTTTTTAAATAATTTTTTATTATGTTATGTTAGTCACCATACAGTACATCATTTGTTTTTGATGTAGTGTTCCACGATTCATGGTTTGCATATAACACCCAGTGCTCCATCCAATACCTGGCCTTCTTAATACCTACCCATCACTGGGCTAACCAATCCTCCCATCCCCCCTTCCCTCTAAAACCCTCAGCTTGATTCCTGGACTCCATAGTTCCTCATGGTCCATTTCCCCCTCTGATTCCCCCTCCTTCATTTTTCCTTCCTTCTCTTAATATCCTCCATGCTATTCCTTATGTTCCACAAATAAGTGAAACCATATAATAATTCTCTTTCTCTGACTTATTTCACCTAGCATAATCTTCTCCATCCATGTCAATATAAATGGTAGATATTCATCCTTTCTGATGGCTGAGTAATATTCCATTGTATATATGGATCATATCTTCTTCATCCATTCATCTGTTGAAGGGTATCCTGGCTCCTTCCACAGTTTGGCTATTGTGGACACTGCTGCTATGAACACTGGGGTGCATGTGCCCCTTATTTTCACTACATCTGTATCTTTGGGATAAATGCCCAATAGTGCTATTGCTGGGTCATAGGGTAATTCTATTTTTCACTTTTTGAGGAAACTCCCCACTGTTTTCCAAAGTGGCTGTACTCACTTGCATTCCCACCAACAGTGTAAGAGGGTTCCCCTTTCTCCACATCCTCTCCAACACTTCTTGTTTCCTGTCCTGTTAATTTTGGCCTTTCTAACTGGCATAAGGTGGTATCTCATTGTGGTTTTGATTTGAAAAATTCTTAAGAAGGATGGTCTTTGGCTTCCAACTGTCTGAATTTCTTCCAAATTTTTTCCTGAGATTGAGTTCCAGTTTCAAAGCATTATGGACTGAGAATATGCATGGAATAACCTCAGTTTTTTGGTATTGGTTGAGACCTGATTTGTGACCCAGTATGTGGTCTATTCTGAAGAAAGTTCTGTGTGTGTTTGAGAAGAATGAGCATTCTGTAGTTTAAGGTGGAATGTTCTGTATATATGTATGAGGCCCATCTGTATATATCTATGAGGTCCATCTGTTCTAGTGTGTCGATCAAAGTTCTTGTTTCTTTGTTGATTTTCTGCTTAAATGATCTATTGATTGCTGAGAGTGGAGTTTGGGGTCTCCTACTATTAGTGTATTATTATCAATATGTCTCTCTATTTTCATTAACAATTGGCTTATGTAGTTGGCTGTTCCAATGTTGGGGGTGTAGATATTTACAATTGCTAAATTCTCTTGTTGGATAGACCCTTTCATATAGTGTCCTCCCATGTCTCTAACTACAATCTTTAGCTTAAAATCTAATATGTCTGATATGTGGATTTTTACCCCTGATTTCTTTTGAGGTCTGTTGACATGAAATATAGTTCTCCATCCCTTCACTTTCAGTCTGGATTTATCTTTAGGTTCAAAATTAGTCTCTTTTCTTTTTATCCAGTATATAACTTGGTGCTGTTTCATGGGAGCTTTTAAGTTGTTCATGTTGAGATTGATCAACAGGTGTGATATTATTGTCATCATGTTGCCTGTGAAGTCTTTGTCTCTAAATTTCTGTTCTGTCACTCTTGGGGTCTTTCTCTTTTTATAGAATCCTCCTTAATATTTCTTGCAGGGCTGGCTTGGTGGTCACATATTTTTTCAGTTTCTGCCAGTCTTGGAAGCTCCTTGTCTATCCATCAATTCTGAATGACAATCTTGCTGGATAAAGTACCCTTGGCTGCATGTTCTTCTCATTTAGTACCCTGAATATATCTTACCAGCCTTTTCTGGCTTGCCAGGTTTCTGTGGACAGGTCTGATGTTATTTTGATGTTCCTCCCTCTGTACATAAGAAATCTCTTCCCCCCTCACTGCTTTCAAGATTTTTTTCCTTGGATCTAAGATTTTCAAATTGTGCTATTATATGTCGTGGCTTCGGTCTGTTCTCATTCATCTTGGGAGTGGTCTTCTCTGCCTCTTGGAAATGAATACTCGTTTCATTCCCCAGATTAGGGAAGTTCTCAGCTACAGTTTACCCAACTATATCTTCTAAACCTCTCTCTCTCTCCACTCCCTCGGGGATCCCAATAATTCTGATATTGGATTGTTTCATTCTGTTGCTAATTTCTCTCAGTTTGATTCCTTGGGTTTTAATTTGTTTTTCCCATGCTGCCTCAATTTCCATCTTTTCTATCTTCTTATTCTCTATCTCACTAATTCATTCTTCTGCCTCATTTATCCCTGGCAGTCAGTGTATCCACCTTAGACTACATTTCATTCATAGCATTTTTAATTTCAGCCTGATTAGACATCATTTCTGTCCTCAGATATTTTATATTGTCATTGATATGTTCCTCAAGCCTAGGTATCACTTTGATAATTGTTACTCTAAAGTCAATTTCTGACATCTTTGTTATATCAATATCCATTAGTTCTGTGGCAGAGGCCACATCTCTGAATCTTTCCTTTGCTGGGGGTTCCTCACCTTAGCCATTCTGTCGAGGGGTGGTTCAGGGAATGTACAGAGTCCGAATTATTGAGCACAACCCAAGCAAGATGCACTGGTCTTATGAGGACCTTAGGGTTGTCAGCCTCTTATTCAACCAGCTTGTCTTCTGGGGGAGGGGTCTTCTGTGCTGTTACTCAGGCAACCTTGTTTGGTCAGAGTTGCCCTGCCTCCTGTGGGAGGGTTGGGCTCAGTGAAAACCGATGGGGGGGGGCATTTGTTCTTTGGTGGCTTTCCCTTGCAGCTTTCCACATCTCTTCTGAGAGTCAGAGGAAAAGTGACTGTGTCCAGATCTCTGTCTCAGAACAGAGAGATAACAGTCTGCTCTTCACTGAGCTCTCCAGGCCACACTGCTTCTGTTTCTGTGTGTGCTGATAAAAACAGCAGTGTCCTGGGTTGTGCACCCCACAGCAGCACTCCCAGCCCTTGCTTCCATGCCAGGGCACATCTCTGCCCTTTGTGCTTCTAAAACCACAAGCCACCCCCAGTTTGCATGCATGCCCCCAAAGCTCCAGTTTTCAGTCTGGGGGCTGCCCTAAAGTCCTTTCCTCAGGCTACGAGCTACCCATCTGTGAGTCTTTGCCTGCTCCCCACCCTGGGAGACTTTTGCAGTCCTGTGTTATTTCACCTTCCCAGCTCAAGTGCTTATAGAAACTCCCTCCCCCTTCCATTTATTTTCTGATATCTGCCTGTGGAATCATGGTTCCCTGTTTCATATCTTGAGACCAACCACCAAAGATATTCTGTTTGTAGAGATTCAGATATATCTTCTTATGTCTCAGGCTGATTTCATGGGTATTCAGAATGGTGTGGTAGATATCCAGCTCAATTCAGGGGACTGGTTGAAATAGGGTACCCTACTTCTCTGCCATCTTTTACCTTCTCCTGGATCATCTATCCATTGATGTAAGTGGAGTGTTATGGTCCCTCAGTATTATTGTATTATTTTCAATTTCTTCCTATATGTGTATTAATAGTTGATTTATGCATTTGGGTGTTCCCATGTTGGGTGCACAGATATTTAAAATTGTTCTATGTTCTTGTTTGATTTTTCCCTTTAACATTATGTATTTTTGTCTCTTGCTACACTCTTTTTTTAAATGTCTATTTTGTTTGATACATGCATTGCTATTCCAGCTTTCTTTTCACTTCCAGTTCCATGATAATGGTTTTTCAATCCCTTCACTTTTAATCTGCAAGTGTCTTTTAGTCTGAAGTGTGTCTCTTGTATGCAACATGTAGATGGAGCTTTCTTTTTTTATTCATTCAGTCAGCCTATGTCTTCTGATGGGAGTGTTTAGCCCTCTTACATTCAAATTATTGTTATGTATGTATTTACTTCCACTTTGTTACTTGCTTTATGGTTGTTTCTATAGTTCTCTTCTGTCCCTTGTGGTTTGATCCTTTCTTTAGTGATATGCTTAGATTTTTTTCTTTTTCTTTTTTTGCATGTTTATTTTAGATTTTTTATTTTTCTTTACCATTAGGTTGATATATAACATCCTATGCATATAGCAGTCTATATTATAAAGTTGATGGTTACTTAAATTTAAACCCATTCTAAAAGCACTTTTTTACTCCCCTGGCCCACATTTTATGTATATGATGTCATATTTTACATCATTTTATTTTGTGAATCTCTTGTCTGATTTATAAAATTATGATTTATTTTCTTGCTTTTGTGCTTTAACCTCTATACTGGTTTTATAAGTGATTAATCTAATTTTTGTTATTGTGTTTGTATTTACCAGTGAAAATTTTTCCTTTCCTTATTTTCCTACTATTCATTATGGCCTTTTCTTTCCACTCAAAGAACTTCCTTTTACATTTCTTGTGAGGCTGGCTTAGTGGTGATGAACTCCTTTAACTTTTGTTTGTCTGGGAAACTCTTTATTTCTCCTTCTATTCTGAATGATAACCTTGCTAAAGAGAGTATTTTGGTTGCAGATTTTTTTCCCCTATATTCAACACTTTGAATATATTATGCCCTTCTCTTCTGGCCTGCAAAGTTTCTGCTGAAAAATCAAATGATAGCCTTATAGTGTTTCACTTGTATGTAACAGCTTTCTTTTCTCTGACTGCTTTTCGATTCTTTATCAGTACATTTTACCATTTTAACCATTATGTGTCTTGGTGAGGACCTTCTTGGATTGGTTTTGTTAGAGGATCTCTGTACCTCATTGATCTGGATGTCTGTTTCCTTCTCCAGGTTAGTGATTTTTTCAGTTCTTATTTATTTAAATAAATTCTCTTTTTCTTGTTTTCTCCTTCTGGGATCAGTATAAGGAAAATATTATGCTTGATGATGTCATTGACTTCCCTGAACACTTTCTCATTTTTTATTATTATCTTTTCGTGTTCAGCTTGGTTGCTTTCCATTACTCTTTCTACCTTGATGATTTATTTTTCTTTTTTCTTGTCTCTCGTTTATTCCATCTAGTGTATATTTATGTTATTGATTTCCTCATCTCTGATTGGTTCTTCTTTATATTTTCTGTCTCTTGGTTGAGATTCTTGTCTCTTTTCTCAAGTCCAGTAAATCTCTTTTCTCAAGTCCAGTAAATATCCTTATGACCATTACTTTCAGATCTGTATCAGGCATATTATTTATCTATGTTTCATTAATCTCTTTTACCATGATTTCGCTCTTTATTTCCATTTGGGACATATTCTTCTGTCATTTCATTTTGTCTAACACTCTATGTTTCCATGTATTATGAAAGTCAGCTATATCCCCCACTCTTGAATGTAACAACCTCATGAAGAAGATACCTGTAGTGCCCTGTAGTACAATGTTCTCTATTCACCAGAACCAAGCACTTTAGGACTGTCTCCTATGTGTGTTTTGTGTGCCCTACTGCTGTGTTTGAGCTATGTTTGCCTTCAGCCCATTCTGCTTCAATGGCCCCTTTTGTTTGTTGTTGGCATTGTTTATTTCCTGTGCTGTTAAGAGACCAATCTGGACCCACCTTGGACTTATAGTTGAGTCAAAGAAGATGGCTGCACTCAGCCCACTTGCTGGGCTGTGGTTGCACCACACTGTAGTGTGTCTTTCTGCATTGTCCCCGGATAAGCTTGTGTGTGTGTGTGTGTGTGTGTGTCAGGCTCATAGTCCAGCCAGATTCCTGCCCCCCATCCATTTGTTGGTGTTATAGTGACCCCAAACTGCAGAGCTCTTTCCTGTGCTGCACACTATGAGACTTCTTTGGTGTGTTGGGCCAGCTGGCATATCAGATGTCTGTCTGCTGCCCACTACTGGGGCTATATTCAAGCTTGTATGTGTGGTTATTTTCTCCTCTCCCCTGGAAAGAGTCACTTTGGAATGGTGTTGGCCACTGTTGCAACTGCTTGCAAAATGAAATGCATCAGGGGCCCCTTTGGAGGGACTTTTGCTGTGTGGGACAGGTTAGTTTGAACAAACCTGCAGGAGAATGTGGAAGCAGGGCACATGGTGTTAGCAAGGTATGTGTCTTTCCTTTGTCCCTTCAGGGGCTACTTGCTGGATAATAACTGGCTGGAGTTACATTGGAGAGACTTGTGCCAAGTGGGGCTGGATGGATGGGGTGGGTTTTAGGAGAACACATGGGTGGGGTGCATGGTGTTGGAAAGCTGTGTGGCTAGTGTTTATAAAGGTTTCTGGATATCTAGTCTGAGGGTGCAGGGTTTGGAAAAGAGAAATGGCACCCATCAGGTCTTTCATTATTAGAGAAACATCCTAAAGATCCCTGACACTCCACGAGCAGTAATATCTTGAAAGGAATCTTTTTTCTAGGGAACGTGACTCAACTGGGGGCTTAAAGTATTCAGATAACTATGTTGTAAACAGATGCACTATCATTCATACTTTCTTATTACATTTATAGAGCACAGGCAGAGTAGATTTAGCATAATTCTTAAGGGACACAGGATTTGCAGAATGGTAAATGAGCACTGGCTTCAACTTAAATTCACCAGCTGCATTAGTTCCTAACAAGAGAGTCAGCAGTCCTTTGAAACTTTCAAGCAAGGCATGGACTTCTCTCTAGCTACAAATTTTTTAGATGGTATCTTCTAATAGAAAGTTGCTTGGTATGCAGTGAAAAACAGTTATTTAGTGTAGCCACCATTATTAGTTATCTTAGCTAGATCATCGGAATAACTTGGCTGTGTCTTCCACATCAGCACTTGCTGCTTCACCTTGCACTTTTATGTTATGGAGATGGCCTTTTTTTTAAACCTCATGAGCCAGTTACTGCTCTCTTCATATATTTCATCTGCAGCTTCCTCACTTCTCTAAACCTTCACAGAATTAAAAAGAGTTAGGGCCTTGCTCTGGATTAGGATTTGGCTTAAGGGAATTTTTGGCTGGTTTGAGCTTATATTCAGACCACCAAAACTTTCTCCATATTATCAGTAAGGCTATTTGACTTTGTTATCATTTGTGTGTTCACTGGAGTATTATGTTGAATTTATTTTAAGAACTTTTTTATTTTTTTGCATTCAAAATTTGTCTGTTTAGTGGAAGAGACCTAGCTTTTATCCCATTTTAGTTATCATTTCTAGCTTTTGATTTAAAGTGAGAGAGCTTTTCCTTTCCTTGAAGACTTTGGGGCCATTGTAGGATTATTAGTTAGCCCTGTTCTAATATTGTTGTTCTCAGGAAATAGGGAAGCCCAAGGAGACAAAAAGATATGGAAGAATGGCCCAATGGTAGAGCAGTCAAAACACACACATTTATCAACTAAGTCTGATATGGAAGTTTCATGGCATCCCAAAATAATTACAATAATGACATCAAACATTACTGATTACAGAAAACTATATAAAAAAATAATAAGGATAGAATCTGATATATTGCAATAATTACTGATATGTGACACAGAGACATTAAGTGAACAAATGCTGCTAGAAAAATGGTGCTGATAAACTTGCTTGATTCAGGGTTGCCACAAAACTTCAATTTGTAGAAAATGCAATATGTATAAAGTATAGTAAAGACCAATAAAACAAGTTTTATATATATATAAACTTATTTTATATGTTATATATTTATATAATTTATATTATATATATTTATATATATATATAAACAAGACTGTATATATTTACCTGTTCCTGTGAGGTTTTCACTTTTTCATGTTTGTTAGTAATTAGTGCCATTTCTTTTCAGCTTAGATAAGTCCCTTTAACATTTCTTTTAAGGCTGCATGACTGATGAATTCCTTCAGCTTTTGCTTAACTGGAAAACTATTGATCTCTCTTTCAATGAGAATTCTTCATTGGAAGTTCTTTTTTTTTTTTTCATTTGAGCACTTTGAATATGTTATGCTTCTCTCTCTGTCTGCAGAATATCTGCTGAATAATCTGCTCAGAGCCTTATAGGGTTTCCCTTGTACATAAGTTGCTTTATTTCTCTTGTTTTTTTAAGATCTTTTATTTATGAAATTTTGACATTTCTATTAAATTGTGTTTTGGTGTGGATCTCTTTGAGTTCATTTTATTTGGGACTTATTGGGATTCCTGGAACTGGATTGATGTCTGTTTCTTTGCCCCAGATTAGGAATGTTTTCAGCTATAATTTCTTCAAGTAATTTTTCTGGCACTTTTACTCTTTTTCTGGGACCTCTATGATTTGCATATCACTTGATGTTATCCCAAAAGTCCCCTAAAATGTTCACTGTTTTCCCTGCTCTGTCTTATCCATTGCCATTGTTTTGTCTTCCAGCTCACTGATTTGTTCTTCTGCTTCATCCAGGCTGCTATTGAACCCTTCTTACATATTCTTAAGTTTAGATATTTTATTCTTCAGCTCTAGAACTCCTCTGGGAACTTTCTTATATTTTCTATATTCTTCCTGAAGAACTCACTATGCTTAGTCTTTCTTCTCCAAAGTTCAGTAACATTATTATTACTTTGAACACTTTATCAGGTAGACTGCTTTCATTGTCTTTTTTCTGAGGTTTTGTCTTATTCTTTCATTTAGAACATATTTCTCTGTCTCATTTTTCCTCTCTGTATTTGTTTGTATTTGGTGATGCAGCTATCTCTTCCTGTCTTGAAGGGGTGTTTGCTGGAAATCTGGAGTTGTGTTTCTGTCTGTTGTCTGTGCAGTGTCCTGGGAGTAGTAGCCTTCTACCTCCTGTCTTGCTGATTTTTTTTCAGTCCCACAGGGACCAGAAATATAAGTCCCCCAACCAGCAGTGCCAGATGTTCAAGGAGTGTCCTTTTTGTCAGGTTTGTCTGGACTGACAGTACCATGGTGGATGATTGACAGGCTGGGATAAACGTACCCCCTTGGACTGTCAGAGTGTGTGTTGCTGTGAACAAGCACCAAGACTGGGTGAGCCTACCTGCTGGTGTCTGGTGAAGCAATGACTGCGGTGAGAAACACCAACCTGGGACAAGCCCACTTGCCAGGTCTGGCAAAACAGGGACCTCAGTGAATGAGTGCTAAGTGAGGGCAAGACTGCCAGTTAACTTTGGCAAGGTTGGAGCTCTAACAGAGTTGCACTTGCCCAGTGTGATCCCACTTGCCAGATCTGAAGAGCTGGGGGCACAGTGGACAATAACTAGGCCAAGCCTGGTGAGATAGGTTACAGGGAATGTACAGGTGGGGTAACCACCACTAGCAAGGAAGATTGAGAACACCAAAATTGGTGCCTACCAGCACCAGGCTTGTGAGGAAGAAGGAAGGCAGAAAATGGCACCCGTCAGTCAGTGCCTTTGTCCCTAGTGAGTTCTCCAACATACTCCTGTCCCTCTGGTATACTCCCTAAGACTAGTCAATGAATCTTTCATACACATAGCATAAGTGCTTCTCAAATCACTTCCTGTTTTGGAACTTGGTTTGGTATAAATGAATTTATGTGAAAGCCCTTCAAGAGTGCAGTTTTGGTTTCCTACATCCCTCCAGCTCTCCCAGGTGTTAGCCCCACTGGTTTTCAAAGACAGCCATTTGTGGGAGGGCTTAAATTTCTAGTTTAGGTCACTTAGGCTGGGGTGCCCTTGATTTGACTAAAAGACCAGAAACAAAAAGGAAAAAAAGGGGCGAGGAGAGAATATAATCTAGCAGACACTAGATCCCAAAATTATAAAGGAAGAAAAACTTAATATATATATTTGAATACAATGAAAGGAAGCAAAAAATGAAGAATATATCTATAAAATGTAAATATAAAAATGAAAATTAAAAACGGACTTACAAAAGAGTTAATAAAATGAACTAGTTGAGAAAGAAAAAAAGAAGAAAGGAAAAAGGAAATTTTAAACTGAAAGACTAAAGAATCGTGAAAAAACCTTGAATTCTATATACCATTTTCCCCTAGTGTGGGAGTTTTTCAGGTCTATGTGATTCATAAACTTGGTATTAGCCTGATGTTTCTGCTCACCTTCTGAGGAGGGGTCTGTTGCACTGATTCTCAGATGTCTCAAGTGTTACAATGTGCTTTGATAGGGGCCCAGGCTCAGTGTACTCTGCTTCTGGTTGCTCTCTGTGGCTTTTGTTCCCTATAGGCTTTCTGAGTCAATTTAGAGAATAAAATAAAAATAAAAATGGTGGCACCCTGATCTCCAGCCCCAGAGCTGAATGATCATGGCCCCCACTCTTCAGTGCACCCCCAGGGAGAAGCGCCAAACTCTGCAGATTCTTGTGGTGCAAACCTGCACCACTCCTACCAGAGGTAGGGGGTCTCTCACCACAGCTCCACTGATTACTTGGTCTCTGCTCCGGGAGAAGTTGCCCAATAGTGCATGCACCCAGACAGCTCCTCCCAGAGGATGAAGGAGGGCACCACCTCTTGCTGGGCTCCCACTTGGAAAGCAGGCCCTAATCGTGCCATGGTTCATGGCTTATGGCATCACCTAGCTGAGAGTCCACATCAGGGCTCTTTAATTACAGCCAGCTTCCCTGCTCCAAGGCCTCGGAACTCTGTCACACTCAGGCTTCACTGTTCTTTCTGTGACCCCAGGGTTCTTGAGATCACACTTGAGATCACACCTAGGATTCTGGCCCTTTACCACCTGAGCACATTTCAGACAGGGATGTCCATCACAGGAGCAGACTTCTAAAAATTCTGATCTTGCACTCCATTGGTATAAAACTTTCTAGTAGCCAGGTGATGGAGCCTCCCTCCCCCTGCAGTTTATCTTCCAATATATCCCATCATATTCACTTCTTTGCACATCCTACCTTGCCAAAAGTGTTCTCTTTTCAATTTCTAGGATTGCAGCAATTCTTTTCTTAGGTCTCAGGTTAAATTCACAGGTGTTAAGAACAATTGCATAGATATCTAGCTGATTTCAAGAGATCAGATGAAACGAGGGTCCCCTCCTCTTCTGTTATCTTCCCTCCTCTTCCCCTAAAGGTGTTTTTCTGTTGATATTTACTTTTCAGAAATTTATGACATGTCTTTACATGATTTATTTTGGTTCACCCATTTTTGGTGGTTTAACTCAGGAGTTTCAGTCTTTAGGTTTATAACTTTTTCATATTTCAGTGTTTGAGACTATTATTTTCATTATTTTTTCTCTATTTTATTTAAATTCTAGTATAGTTAATAAGAAGTTTTGTATTAGTTTCAGGTATACAATATAGTGGAATGCCACACATCACTCAGTGTTCACCATAAGTGCACTACTTCATCCCCATCACCTATTTCACCAGCTCCCACCTACCTCCCCTCTGATAACCATCAGTTTGTTCTGATTAGTTAAAATTCTGCTTTTTGGTTTGTCTCTCCCTTTCTTTTTTTTTTTTCCCTTGTTCACTTGTTTTGTTTCTTAAATTCCACAAGTGAATGAAAATATTTGTCTTTCTGACTGAATTTTCACTTAGCATTATGCTCTTTAGCCCCATCCATATCATTGGAAATGGCAAGATTTCCTTATTTTATATTACTGAATTTTATATATATATATATATATACATATATATATATATATATATATATATATATATATATACTCCACACCTTCTCTATTCATCAATTGATGGACACATGGGCTGTTTCTACATCTTGGCTATTATTAAATAAAGATGCTATAAACACAGGGCTGCATGAAACTTTTAATTAATATTTTTGTATCCTGTAGATAAATATCTAGTAATGCAATTGCTTGAACATAATTAAATTTTTGAGAAAACTCCAACAAACTATTTTCCACAGTGGCTGCCCAGTTAGCATTCCCCACAACAAGACACAAGGGTTCCCATTTCTCCATTCTCACCAATACACATTGTTTCTTCTGTTTTTTTTTTTTTTTTATTTTAGCTATTCTGGGAGGTGTGAGGTGGCATCTCATTGCAGTTTTGATTGCATTTTCCTGATGATGTGTGGTGATGAGAATCTTTTCAGGTGTCTGTTGGACATCTGTATGTCTTCTCTGGAGAAATGTCTGTTCATTTCTTCTGTCCATTTTCCAGTTAGATTATTTTGGTTTGGGAGGGTGTTGATTTGTGTATGTGCTTTTCATATTTTGGATATTAACCCTTTATCTGATATGTCACTTGCAAATATCTTCTCCCATTCTGTAGGTTACCTTTTAGGTTTGTTGGTTTTTTCTTTCACTGTGCAGAACTTTTTATTTTGATGAAGTACTAACAGTTAATTTTTGCTTTTGTTTCCATTACTTTAGGAGACATACTGAAAAAGATGTTGCCATAACCAATGTCAGAGATTTTACTTTCTGTGTTTTCTTCCAGGATTTTTATGGTTTTGGGTCTCATATCTAGGTATTTAACCCATTTTGAATTTATTTTGGTGTATGGAATAAGAAAGTGGTCCGCTTTTATTATTTTGCATGTAGCTGTCCAGTTTTCCCAACACAATTTGTTGAAGAGACAGTTCTTTTTCCAATGGATATTCCTTCCTTCTTTGTCAAAGACTAATTGACCATATAATTGTGGATTCATTTCTGGGTTTTCTATTCTGTTCCATTGGTCTATGCATCTATTTTTATGCCAGTACCATACTGTCTCTTGATCACTACAGCTTTGCAATGTAACTTGACATCTGGAATTATGATACTTCCAGCTATACCTTTCTTTTTCAAAATTTCTTTTGCTATTTGGAGTCTTTTGTGGCCCCATACAAATTTTAGGATTTTTGTTCCAGTTTTGTCAAAACTCCTGGTGGTATTTTGACAGTGCTTGCATTAGATCTGTAGATTTCTTGGGTAATATAGACATTTCAACAGTATTTGTTCTTCCTATCCATGAGTGTGGAATATCTTTCCATTTCTTTGTGTCATCTTCAACTTCTTTCATCAGTGTTTTATATTTTTCAGGGTATAAATCTTTCACTTATTTGGTTAGGTTTATTCCTATGTATATTGTTTTTTGGTGCAATTGTAAATGGGATTGATCTCTTGATTTCTATTCTGCTGCTTCATTAGTAGTGTATAGAAATACAACAGATTTCTGTACATTGGTTTTTGTATCCTGCAACTTTACTGAATTCATCTATCCTAGTAGTTTTTAGGTGGCGTCTTTAGAATTTTCTATGTAGAGTATCATATAATCTGCAAATAGTGTAAGTTTTACTTCTTCCTTTTCAATTTGGATGCCTTTTATCTCTTTTTGTTGTCTAATTGCTGTGGCTAGGAATTCCACTTCTCTGCTGAATACAAGTGGTGAGAGTGGACATCCTTGTCTTGTTCTTGACCTCAGGGGGAATGCTCTGTTTTTCCCCTTTGAGTATGATGTTTGCTGTTTTCATATATGCCCTTTTATTATGTCAAAATATGTTCTCCCTGAAACTACTTTGTTGAGGGTTTTTATTATGAATGGATATTGTATTTTGTCAAATGCGTTTTCTGTTTCTACTGAAATGACCACATGTTTTTCCCTTTCTCTTATTGATATGATGTGTCATGTTGATTGAGTTGTGAATATTGAACCACACTTGCATTCCTGCAGTAAATCCCACTAATCTTGTTGAATGATTTTTTAATGTATTGTTGGATTCTCTTTGCTAATATTTTGTTTTGGATTTTTGTATCTATGTTAATCAAGGACATTGCCTTTAGTTCTCCTTTTTGGTGGTGTCTTTATCTGGTTTTGGTATCAGAGTTAAGCTGGCCCCATAGAATTAATTTGGAAGTTTTCCTTCCTCCTATATTTTGGAATAGTTTGAGGAGAACAAGTATTACATTTTCTTTAAAAGTTCAGTAGGATTTGCATGTTAAGCCACCTTGTCCTAGACTTTTGTTTGCTGGGAGATTTTTGATTACTGACTCAATCTCTATGCTGGTAATTGATTTATTGAAATTTTCTAATTCTTCCTGCTTCAATTTTGGTAGGTTACATGTTTGTAGGAATTTATCCATTTATTCTAAGTTGTCCAATTTTTTGGCATATAGTTTTTCATAATATTATCTTAATATTTTTTTGTATCTCTGTGATGTTTGTTGTTATTTCTCCTCTTTCATTTATTTGAGTCCTGTCTCTGTTTTTTGATTAGTCTGGCTAGAGTTGTGCAAATATTATTTATTTTTTCAAAAACCACCTCCTGGTTTCATTGATTTGTTCTATTATATTACTTCCATATCATTTATTTCTGCTCTCATTTTATTATTTCCTTCCTTTTGCTGGTTTTGGGGTTTGCTTGTTTTTTTTCCCCCTATCTCCTTTAGGAGTAAGTTTGGGTTGCTTATTAGAGAGTTTTCTTCCTTTTTGAGATAAGCCTGTATTGCTATAAACTTCCCTCTTAGATCCACTTTCTGATGCATCCCAAAAGCTTTGGTCTGTTATGTTTTCATTTTCATTTGTTTCCATGTCTTTTTGGATTTTTTCTTTGATTTCTTACTTAACCTATTCATTATTTAATAGCATGTTCCTTAACCTCCATGTATTTGTGGTCTTTCCTGATTTTTTCTCGTGGTTGATTTCTAGTTTCATAGCAATGTGGTCAGAAAAGATGCATGGTATGATTGCGATCTCTCTGAATTTGTTGAGAGTTGTTTTGAGGCTTAATATGTGATCAGTTCTGGAGAATGTTGCATGTGTACGTGAAAAGAATGTACATTCTTCTGTTTTAGGTTGGGATGTTAAAATATATCCATTAAATCAATATGTCCCAATGTGTCATTTCTTGCCAATGTTTTAGTTGAACGATCTGTCCTTTGATGTATGTGGGGTGGTACATTCCCCTACTATTATTGTATTACCATTGATTAGTTCCTTTACATTTGTTATTAACCATTTCATGTATTTGGGTGCTCCCATAGACAATTATTTTTAAATTTTTTAAGATTTTATTGATTTATTTATTTGACACAGAGAAAGAGAGATCACAAGTAGGCAGAGAGGCAGGTAGAGAGAGGGAGGGGGAAGAAGGTTTCCTGCTGAGAAGAGAGCCCCACACAGGGCTCGATCCTAGACCCTGAGATCATGACCTGAGCCAAAGGCAGAAGCTTAACACACTGAGCCACCTAAGCACCCCAGGCAATTATTTTTAAATTTTTAATCTCACTTTTCCATTTCTATGTGAGATTTTGATGATATGAACGTTAGATCTTTTGTTCAGACCCCTTAGTCTTTGTTCATTTTTTTCAGTCTATTTTCTTTTTGTTTTTCAGCTTGAATAATTTGATTGTTCTATCCTCCAGTTTATTGTTTTCATTCTGTAATACCACATTATTGTCAAGCTAAGCAGTAATATTTTCTTTGTTCATTATATTCACTTCTAGAATGTCCATTTTAACTTTTGTTATGTTTCATTTTTAAACAATAATTTCTAAGTTTTCATTTGTTTCAAGAGAATTTTAATTATTCTTGAAACATTTTTATTGTGGCTGTTTTAAAATTCACGTTCATATCAGTTGGAACTCGGCATAGTGTTGGTGTAAATGCAAATGTGTGCAGTCACTGTAAAAAACACTTTGGAAGTTTATTAAAAAGTTAAATATAGCATTATCATATGATCCACCAATTCTATTCTTAGGTAAAAACCGAAAACATGTGAACTGATGCATCTATTCAAAAAGTTACTAGAGAATCCCTTTCAGGAGAAATAAAAGAACTGAAATCTAACTAAGTTGAAATTTTAAAAAAGCTATTAATGAGGTGAAATTTTAAAAAATGGAGGCTCTTACTGTTAGGGTAAATGAGGCAGAAGAGAGAATTATTGATATAGAAAACCAAATGATGGAGAATAATGAAGTTGAGCAAAAGAGAGACAACCACTGGTTGATACGGGCAGAATTTGAGAGATAAGAGATACCATAAGACAAAACAATATTAGAATAATTGGAATTCCAGGAGAAGAAGAAACGGGAGGGGGCAGAAATGTTTATTAGAGTAAATTATAGCAGAGAACTATCCTAATTTGGCAAAGCGAACAAGCATTAAAAACCAGGATACACAGAGAACTCCCCTCAAAATCAATAAAAATATGTCCACACCCCATCATCTAAATGTAAAACTTACAAGTCTCAGTGACAAAGAGAAAATCCTGAAAGCAGCTAGGGACAAGAGGTTTGTAACATACAATGGTAGAAACATTAGATTGGCAGCAGACCTATCTACAGAGACCTAGCAGGCCAGAAAGACTAGCATGATATATTCAGAGCACTAAATGATAAAAATATGCAGCCAAGAATACTATATCCAGTTAAGCTGTCATTGAAAATAGAGGGAGAGATAAAGTTTCCAGGACAAATAACGAAGCAAAGAATTTGCAAACACCAAACCAGCCTACAGGAAATATTGAAAGGGGTCCTCTAAGCAAAGAAAGAGCCTGAAAGGAACATACCAGAAGGAAGAGAGAAAATATACAGAAGCAGTCACCTTACAGGCAACACAATGGTACTAAATTCTTATCTTTCAATGGTTACCCTGAATGTAAATGGGCTAAATGCCCCAATCAAGAGACACAAGGTATCAGAATGGATAAAAAAACAAGAACTATTGATATGCTGTCTGCAAGAGACTCATTTTAGACCCAAAGACACCTCCAGATATAAAGTGAGGGCAGAGGAAAACAATTTACCATGTTAATGGACATCAAAAGAAAGCTGGGGTGGCAATCCTTATATCAGATAAATTAGATTTTAAGCCAAAGGCTATAATAAGAGATGAGGAAGGTCATTATATCTTACTTAAAGGGTCTGTCCAACAAGAAGATCTAAAAATTTTATGTATCTATACCCCTAACATGGGAGCAGCCTATTATATAAACCAATTAATAACAGAATCAAAGATACATATTGACAATAAAAAAATAATAATAGGGGACTTAAACATCCCCTTCCTGAATGGAGAGATCATCTGTGCAAAAGATCAACAAAGAAATAAAGGCTTTAAATGACACACTGGACTGGATGGACATCACAGATATATTCAGAACATTCCATCCCAAAGTAACAGAATACGCAATCTTCTCTAGTGCACATGACACATTCTCCAGAATAGATCACATCCTGGGTCACAAATCAGGTCTCAACTGGTACTAAAAGATTGGGATCATTCCCTGCATATTTTCAGACTAAAATGCTTTGAAACTAGAACTTAATCACAAGAAGAAAGGTGGAAAGAACTCAAATACATGGAGGCTGAAGAGCATCCTACTAAAGAATAAATGGGCCAACAAGGAAATTAAAGAAGAATTGAAAAAACTCATGGAAGCAAATTAAATGAAAACACAACTGTTTAAAATCTTTGTAATGCACCAAAGGCGGACCTAAGAGGAAGTATATAGCAATACAAGCCTTTCTCAAGAAACAAGAAAAGTCTCAAATACACAACCTAACCTTACACCTAAAGGAGCTGGAGAAAGAACAGGAAAGAAAGCCTAAACCCAGCAGGAGAAGAGAAATAATAAAGATCAGAGCAGGAATCAATGAGATAGAAACCAAAAGAATGGTAGAACAGATCAATGAAACTAGGAGCTGGTTCTTTGAAAGAATTAATAAGATTGATAAACCCCTGGCCAGACTTACCAAAAGAAAAAGAGAAAGGGCCCAAATTGATAAAATCACAAATAAAAGAGGAGAGATCACAGCCAACACCAAAGAAATACAATTATAAGAAAACATTATGAGCAACTATACGCCAGCAAATTTGACAATCTGGAAGAAATGGATGCATTCTTAGATAAGTGTAAACTACTTAAAACTGAACCAGGAAGAAATAGAAAACCTGAACAGACCCATAACCAGTAAGGAGATTGAAGCAGCATCAAAAGTCTCCCAACAAACAAGAGTCCAGAGCCAGAGAGCTTCCCAGGGGAATTCTACCAAACTTTTAAAGAAGAATTAATATCTATTTTCCTGAAACTGTTCCAAAAAAATAGAAATGGAAGAAAAACTTCTGAACTCGTTTTATGAGGCCAGCATTACCTTGATCCCAAAACCAGACAAAGACCCCATCAAAAAGAATTACAGACCAATATCCCTGATGAACATGGATGCAAAAATTCTCACCAAAATACTAGCCAATAGGATCCAACAGTACATTAAAAGGACTATTCACCATGACCAAGTGGGAATTATTCCTGGACTGGAAGGTTGGTTCAACATCTGCAAATCAGTCAATGTGATACACTACATTAATGAAAGAACAAGGACCATATGATACTCTCAATAGACATTGAAAAGGCATTTGACAAAGTACAGCATCCTTTCTTGATCAAAACTCTTCACAGTGTAGGGATAGATGGTACATACCTCAATATCATCAAAACCACCTATGAAAAACCCACAACGATTATCATTCTCAATGGGGGAAAACTAAGAGTTTTCCCCTAAGTTCAGGAACATAGCCAGGCTGTCCACTAACACCACTGCTATTCAATATATACTAGAAGTCCTAGCCTCAGCAATCAGACAACAAAAAGAAATAAAAGACATCCAAATCAGCAAACAAGATGTCAAACTCTCACTTTTTACAGGTGATATGATACTTTATGTTGAAAAACCCAAAAGACTCTGCTCCAAAACTGCTAGAACTCATACAGGAATTCAGTAAAGTGTCAATATATAAAATCTACACACAGAAATCAGTTGTATTTCTATACACTGACAACAAAATGGAATAAAGAGAAATTAAGGAGTCAATTCCATTTACAATTGCTCCCCAAACCATAAGATACCTAGGAATAAACCTAACCAAAGAGGCAAAGGATCCCTACTCAGTAAACTATAAAGTACTCATGAAAGAAATTGAGGAAGACACAAAGAAATGGAAAAACATTCTATGCTCATGGATGGGAAGAAAAAATATTGTGAAAATGTCTATGCTACCTAGAGCGATCTACACATTTAATGCAATTCCTATCAAAATCCCATCCATTTTTTTCAAAGAAATGGGATAAATAATCCTAAAATTCATATGGAACCAGAAAAGACCCCGAATAGCCAGAGAAATGTTGAAAAAGAAAACCAAAGTTGGCAGCATCACAATTCCAGACTTCAAGCTCTATTACAAACTTGTCATCATCAAGACAGTATGGTACTGGTACAAAAACAGACACATAGACATTGGAACAGAATAGAGAGCCCAGAAACGGACCCTCAACTCTATGGCCAACTATCTTCAACAAAGCAGGAATGAATGTCTAAGGAAAAAAGACACAGACTTCAACAAATGGTGTTGGGAAAATCGGACAGCCACATGCAGAAGAATGAAACTGGACTATTTCCTTATACCACACACAAAAATAGACTCAAAATGGATGAAAGACCTAAATGTGAGAAAGGAATCCATCAAAATTCTTGAGGAGAACACAGGCAGCAACCTCTTCAACCTCAGCCACAGCAACTTCTTCCTAGACACATTGCCAAAGGCAAGGGAAGCAAGGGTAAAAAGGAACTCTTGAGACTTCATCAAGATGAAAACTTATGCACAGCAAAGGAAATAGTCAACAAAACCAAAAGACAACTGACAGAATGGGAGAAGATATTTGCCAATGACATATCAGAGCAAGGGCTAGTATCCAAAATCTATAAAGAACTTACCAAACTCAACACCCAAAGAACAAATAATCCAATCAAGAAATGGGCAGAAGATATGAACAGATATTTCTGCAAAGACATCTAAATGGCCAAGAGACACATGAAAAAGTGCTCAACATAATTCAGCATCAGGGAAATACTAATCTCACCAGGTGGCATCTCACCTCACACCAGTCAGAATGGCTAAAATTAACAAGTCAGGAAAATCAGGTGTTGGTGAGAATGTGCAGAAAGGGGAATCCTCCTACATTGTTGGTTAGAATGCAAGCTGGTGCAGCCACTCTGAAAAACAGTATGGAGGTTCTTCAAATAGTTGAAAATAGAGCTATGACCCAGCAATCATACTACTGGGTATTTATCCTAAAGATACAAATGTAATGATCCGAAGGGGCATATGCACCTGAATGTTTATAGCAGAAATGCTCACAATAGCCAAACTACAGAAAGAGCCTAGATGTCCATCAACAGATGAATGGATAAAGAAGATGTGGTATATATATATATATATATATATATATATATATATATATATATATATAGACAAACAATGAAATACTATGCTGCCAACAAAAAACCTGAAATCTTACCATTTGCAGTGAAGTGGATGGAACTGGAGGGTATTATGCTAAGCAATAAGTCAATCAGAGAAGGACAATTTTCATATGATCTCTGTGATATGAGGAATTTGAGAGGCAAGGCTGGGGGTCGTGGGGGAAAGGGAGGGACAAATGAGACAAAATGGGACCGGGGAGGGAGACAAACCCTAAGAGACTCAATCTCAGGAAGCAAACTGAGGGTTGCTGGAGGTGGGGGGAAGGAATAGGGGGGCTGTGTGATGGACATTGGGGAGGGTATGTGTTATGGTGAGTGCTGTGAATTGTGTAAGACTGATGATTCACAGAACTGTACCCCTGGGACAAATAATACATTATATGTTAATTTAAAAAATAAAGTAAAAAAAAGTAGTGGGAGATACAGGCTTCCAGTTATGGAATGAATGACTCATGGCAATAAAAGACACAGCAGAGGGAAAAAAATGATAAGTAAAATGAAAACTTTTTCAGACATACATCAACAGTGGATCCACAGCACAAAAATGTTAAATGAAGTCATTGAGACATAAGGAAAATGATGCCAGGTGGAAATATGGATCTACACAATTGAATAGGGATCCTCCAAAATGTTAAGTGCACGGGTAAACATATAAGGTAATTTTTATTATTTAAATAAAAATAACTAAATTTTTATTTTAAAGTTTATTAATAGTAGTTTCTGATATCACCTGGAGGATATAGAAATGTGGAAAGAACATTATGTAGACCCACAGAGCAAGAAAAATGCTAGACAAATTGTAAATTAACAACTCTTCTTGAACCTATCAGATAAATGAAGTCGAAGGGCAGATAATTGACCTGAAATCTGGAAAGTTGCCTGCAGATAAAAACAGGACTGGGTCATTGTATACCCAGAATAAATGTTTTAAAATGCCATATAACCTTCAAGATTAAAGTGGAATTATTTAGTGAACTGCTAAAGGCCAACTATGGATTAGCATGTGAGCATAAATTAAAATGGATTAAGATAAGGGCCATAGAAAAATTGTGTTCTCACCTATTTGCAGGCCTTCCTCCCCTTCCAGAAACCCCAGAGGTAAGACTGAAGAGGAACCTGAGAAAGCTCCCCCATGTTTCTGGCCAGAGGAAGAGAACAATAATAGCAACTGTTAAAATCAACATAGTCCAACATCCTCCCCCTCTCCATCTGCACTACAGAACAAAAGATTTCATCTTAAAGGTAGGGCACTAAAAGAAACCCATTGCAGCTGAGTGAGGGAAATGCAGCACCCCACAAAAACTGAAGCCATATTTACCTTCCTGAAATCTTCTACATTTGGAGAAAGAATAGGAATATTTGTGAAGAGCAAGTTTTGAGTCTCAAAACTCAGGTTAAAAAATATTTGCCTAACACTGAAGCTTAAAAAGAGTATCAGAGAATGTCCCCTTCACCAACTTCCACCTTACCAGACTAATGAACCTCGAGTAAATATTATAGTGGAGTACAGCTGGAAGGATTTCAAGAGACTGACTACAGAGAGCAAAACAAAAGAAAGATCCAAATTCAAGAGGAGAGACAAAAACAAGGTCTCACTAGAGGATTTTTGAAATCTCTTGTGCCCATAGCAACAACAGAATCCAACTCAGATAACCATAGCAACAAATTCCAACTCCTGTAACCATAGCAACAATAGGGACTAAGCAAATTTCAAACCTAGTGCAACTCCTGACTAGATCAACATAATAATCCACACTAAAGGCCCAGCAAAAGGAAAAACATGCTAATCCTGAAGTATAAAAAAGTATCTCAGCATCTACCACTCTATACATGTTCATCTTCATTTTTTCAATAAATGGTGTTTATTATCAATAATATTATAGATTTCTAGATATATATATATTTTTAAAGATTTTTTTATTAACATATAATGTATTATTTGCTTCAGGGGTACAGGTCTGTGATTCATCAGTCTTACACAATTCACAGCACTCACCATAGCACATATCCTCCCCAATGTCCATCACCCAGCCACCTATCACTCCCTGCCCCCCACCCCAAGCAACCCTCAGTTTGTTTCCTGAGATTAAGAGTCTCTTATGGCTTTTCTCCCTCACAGGCCCCATCTTGTTCATCTTTAAACAAAAAAAAAATCTATGTGACATGACAAAAAATATGAAAAAACAGTTTGAAGTGGCAAAGAAATTATCCAAAGCAGACTGAGATATGAGATGGTTGTTAAAAATATCAGAAAGGGAATTTAAAACAACTATGATTAATATGTTTAAGCACTGGTTATCAAAGGAGGAGGGGCAATTTTGCCCACAGAGAACATTTGGAAATGTCTGGAGGTATTTATCATTATCATAAAATGTGCTATGGCATCTAGTGAGTAGAGACCATGGATATTAAGCATCCTACAATACACAGAACAGCACCTTACTATAGAATTATCTGGCTGGAAATGTTTATTATGCTGAGGATGGGATACCTTGGAAACCCTGTATTAAAAGCTCCAACGAAAAAGGAGAAAGCATGCAAAATTATGTAAATACTTGAAGAGAAAACAGAAATTGGAACACATGGGTGGTTCAGTCAGTTAAGTATCTGCCTTCAGCTCAGGTCATGATCCCGGGGTCCTGGGATCACGCCCTACCTCAGGCTCCCTGCTCAGTGGGGCAACTGTTTCTCCCTCTCACTCTGCCCCTCTTTCCTGCTCATGCTCTCTCTGTCACTTGCTCTATCTCTCTCTCTCTCAAGTAAATAAATAAAAAAGAAAACAGAAACTGTAAGAAGGAATAAAATAGATATGCTAGAAATTAAAATCAGAAATCATAAATTAGATCATCTTTGATAGCTCATCAGTATGCTCATTACAGTTGAGGAAATAATCACTAATCTTGAAGATGAGTAAATAGAAATTACCCAGACTGAAATTACTGAGGAAAAAGAATAGGAAAATAGTACAGAAGATTCAAGCACTATGGAATAATAACAATGGTGTAATACACATGTCAGTGGCATCCCATAAGTAGAAAAAAGAAAACAAGACAGAAGAAATATTTGAAGAAATAATAGCTGTGAATTTTCCAAAATTACTAACAAACACCAAAGACTCAAATGTTCAGAGATCATAAGGCAAGAAAAATATAAAAGAGAATAGAAACAAATATGCACACTTAGACATATTATATTCACACTACTAAAAAATAACCAGCAAGGAGAAAATAATTTTTTAAGTTTTTATTTAAATTCCAGTTAGTTAACATACAATATAATATTAGTTTCAGATGTACAGTATAGTGATTCATCACTTCCCTAAAACACTTGGTGCTCATCACAACAAGTGCACTCCTTAATCTGCATCACCTATTTAACCCATCCTCCTATCCATCTGCTCCCTGGTAACCATCAGTTTGTTCTCTATACTTGACTCTGTTTCTTGGTTTACCTCTCTTGCTCTATTTTCCCCCTTTGCTCATTTGTTTTGTTTCTTAAATTCCACATATGACTGAAATCATATGGTATTTGTCCTTCTCTGACTGACTTATTTTGCTTAGCATAATACTTTCTGACTCTATCCAAGTCTTTGCAAATGGCAAGATTTCATTCTTTTTATGTCTGAGTCTCACGCTGTCAGAATGGCTAAAATCAACAACACAAGAAATAACAGGTGTTGGCAAGGATGTGGAGAAAAGGGAACCCTCTTGCTCTGTTGGTGGGAATGCAAACTGGGTGCAGCCACTCTGGAAAACATTGTGGAGGTTCCTCAAAAAAGTTAAAAATAGAACTACCCTATGATCCAACAATTACACTACTAGGTATTTACCAAAAGAATACAAAAATACTAATTCAAAAGGATACTTGCACCCCATTGTTCATAGCAACATTATCTACAATAACCAAAGTCAGGAGTGGGGCCATATTTCCTACAGAGGAAGAAAATTAAGAATTACAGACTTCTTAGAAAGCATGCAAGCAAGAATACATATTTTAAGTGTTGAATGAAAAAAATCTCTCAGGTTAGTATTCTTTTTTTAATTTAATTTTTTCAGTGTTCCAAAATTCATTGTTTATGCACTACACCCAGTGCTCCATGCAATACGTATCCCCCTTAATATCCACGACCAGGTTTACCCATCCCTCCCTTCCCTTCCAAAATCCTCTGTTTGTTTCTGAGTCCACAGTCCCTCTGTCTCAGATTAGTATTCTATACTAAATGAAAATACACTTTAAAAAAAGTCCACCTATGTGGTCTAACTGACCTTTCTAAAACATCTTGTGCCAAACAGCAAAATGCATATTCTTCTCAGGCACACACAAAGCATTCACAAAAATAGACTGTACTGTGGGCCATAAAACAATTTTTTTACATTACTTCCCTAGGGCTTACTTATTTTATAACTGTTAAGTTTGTACCTTTGATCCCCATCACCCATTTCACCCAGCACCTCCAACCCCATTCCTTTTGACAACCAAACTATTCTCTATATCTATGAGTTTTACTTTGTTTTGTACAAAATTTGTTTTGCTGTTTAGATTCCATATATAAGGAAATAATATAATACTTGTATTTATCTGTCTGATTTATTTTACATAGTGAAGTCCTCAAATACCCTCAAAGTCCACCGATACTTATTTTTAAATTCATTTTCATTTTCTTCGGATAAATTCCCAGAAATGAAATTACTGGATCATATACTAGTTCCAATATTAATATTTTGGGGAGCCTCCATACTGTTTTCCTTAGTGGCTACACCAATTTACTTTCTAACAGTGCATGAGTGCTCTCTTTTCACCACATCCTTGCCAACACATCATATTTTTGTTATTTTTCTAATGATAGCCACTCTGAGGGGTGTGAGATGATATTTTCTTGTGGTTTTGATGTGGATTTCCCTGATGATGAATAATGAGCATCTTTTGATGTGCCTGTTGGCCATCTGTGTATCTTCTTTGTAAAGAGTCTATTCAGATCATCTGCCCATATTTAATTCAGATTTTTTTGTTATTGAGATATATAAGTTCTTTATACATTTTAGACATTATTCATTATTGGATATGTAATTTACAAATGTCTTCTCCCATTCAGTAGCTTGACTTTTATCTTGTTGATGGTGTCCTCCACTGTGCAGAAACATTTTACTTTGATGTCCCACTTGTTTATTTTCACTTTTATTGCCATTGCCTTTGGAATCAGATCTACAGAAGTATCACCAAGAGCAATGTCTAGGAGTTTACAGCCTGTTTTCTTCTTGGAGTTTTATGGCTTCTTACCATATATTAAAGACTTTATTCTGAATAAATTTTTGGTGTGTATATGATAGTGGTCTACTTTCATTTTTTGCATGTGGCTGTCCAATTTTTCCAGCACAATTTATTGAAGAAACTGTGCTCTTCTCATTGTATATTTTTGCCTCCTTTGTCACAAATAAGTTGACCATATATCTTATATTTATTTCTGAGCTTTCTATTCTGTTCCATTGATGTGTGTATCTGTTTTATACCATTAAATACCATTTTTATTACTGTAGCTTTATAGTGTAGCTTGAAATGTGGAACTGTGATAACTCCTGCATTGTTTTTTCTTGGGATACCTTTGGCTATTTGGGTTTTTTGTCTTTCCATTTAATTTTAAGAGTGTTTTTTCCACTTTTCTAAAAAATGTCATTGGAAACTTGATAGGGATTGTACTGAATCTATAGATGGCTTTTGGTAGTATTGACATTTTAGTATTAATTCTTTCAATCTATGAACACAGAATACATTTCCATTTATTTGTGTCTTTGATTTATTTCATCAGTGTTTTGCAGTTCTCAGAATACAGATCTTGGTTAAATTTATTCTGAGGTGAATTTTTTGGGAGGGGAGAATGCTATTCCAAATTTGGTCATTTTCTCTTTCTGATACTTTACTGTTAGTATATGAAAGTACAACAGAATTTCGTATATTGATTTTGTACCCTGCAACTTTACTGAAAAAAAAATCCCTAGAATAAACCCCATGTAATCATGGTGTATGATCCTTTCAATTTATTGTTGAATTCAATTTGCCATTATTTTTTTATGATTTTTGTCTGTTTTTGTCAGTGTTATTGGCCTGTAATGTTATTTTCATCTGGTGTCTTCTCTGGTTTTGTTATCAGGGTAATGCTGGGCTTGTAAAATGAATTTGGTACCATTGTTTTCACTTCAATTTTTTAGAAGAATTTGATAAGGATATGTATTAAATCTTTGACTCTTTGGTAAAATTTACCAGTAAAACTATCTGGTCCTGGACTTCTGTTTGTTGCAAGGTGTTTGACTGCTGATTCAATCTTCTTACTAGTAATTGGTCTATTCAGACTTTCTATTTCTTCATGATTCAGTCTTGGAAGATCATAAAATTTTAGTAACTTATCCATTATTTCTAGGTAGTCCAGTTTGTTGGTATATAATTGTTCCCAGTAGTCTGGAATTATCCTTTTTATTTTTTAATCAGTTTTAATTTCTCCTCTTTTATTTCTGATTTTATTTAAGCCTTCTCTCTTTTTTCTTAGGCCAGCTAAATGTTGGTTAATATTGTTTATCTTTTCAAAGTACTATGTCTTGGTTTCATTGATCTTTTCAGTCTCTATTTTTGTTTCCTCTCTGATATTTACAATTTCCTTCCTTATACTAAATTTGGACTTCACTTGTTTTTTTTCATATCTTTAAGTGTAGTTAGATTGTTTATTTCAGATTTTTCTTGTTTCTTGTGGTAGGCCTGTATCACTATAAACAACTCTTAGAACTGTTTTTGGTGCATCCCATAGATTTTGGTATGTTGTATTTTCATTTTCACTTGTCCTAAGGTATTTTTTTTTAATTTTTCTTTGATATCTTCATTAGTGCATTGGATGTTCAGTACCATGTTTTTCAATCACCATATATTTTGTTTTTTTAGCTTTCTTCTTGCAATTCATTTGTAATTTCATATCTCAGTGGTCAGAAAAGATGGTTCAAATTTTTTGATATGTTATGTTTATTGAGACTTGTTTTCTGGTCTTACATATCATCTATCCTCGAGTATGTTTCATGTGCACTTGAGAAAAAAATATGTTCTGTTGTTTTTGGATGGAATGATCTGTATATATTTCTTAACTCCCTTGTATAATATGTCATTTGAAGCTGATGCCCCCTCTGACAAAGAAAAATAAAATAAAATAAAATAAAATAAAAAAGCTGATGTTTCCCTATTGATTTTCTGCCAGATGATCTGTCCTTTGATGTAGAGTATTAAAGTCCCCTTCTATATTGTAATGCTATCAATTTCTCTCTTTAAGTCTGTTAATATTTGCTTTATATATTTAGATGCTTCTGTGTAAAATGGATAGTTTCAAATACTGTATCTTGTTGGATTTCCACCATTTATCATTATATAATGCTTATTCATCTTTATTTTTTATTACATTCATTGTTTTAAAGTCTATTTTGTCTGATATATGTTAACTAGATTTTGGTTTCATTTGCATGAAATAATCTTTTTCCATCCCTTCACTTTTGGCCTTTATGTGTCCTTATATTTGAGGTGAGTCTCTAGCAGGCAGCATATATAATGGTTTTGTTTCTTAATCCATGCAGCCACATTTTGTTTTTTCATTGGAGAGTTTAGTCCATTTACATGACAAGTAATATTTTTAAAAAGATTTTATTTATTTATTTGACAGACAGAAATCACAAGTAGGCAGAGAGGCAGACAGGGGGTGGGGAGCAGGCTCCCCATGGAGCAGAGAGCCTGATACGATTTGGGGCCTGATCCCAGGACCCTGAGATCATGACCTGAGCCAAAGGCAGAGGCTCAACTCACTGAGCCACCCAGGCACCCCTACATGACAAGTAATATTGACAGATACGTAGTTATAGCCATTTTGTTAGTTTTCTGGCTCTTTTGTATTCCCTCTCTTTTCCTTTTTTCTTCTCTTTTATTATGCTCTGTGGTTTGATGACTTTATTGTAGTGTTATTTAGATTTGTTTTACATTATCTTTAGTGTATGAATATAAATTTTTACTTTGTGGTTATCATGAGGTTCACATGTAACAGCTCACATCTATGAGCCTGTTTTAAGTTGATTCCAAGTTATATCTGAACACATTCTAAAACTGCATTTTTATCCCCCACCATGTTTTATGTTTATCATATTACATTATACACCTTTTTATTTTGTATATCCTTTAGCTAGTCATTGTTGTTATCATTATTTTTACTTTTATCTTGTAACCATCATACTAGTTTGATAAGAGTTTAATTCCTTTACTACATATTTACTTGTACCCATGAGATATTTACTGTAGTATGTGTTCTTATTGCTAATTAGCAAAAAGAAGCAATCTTTTCTGCTTAAAGCAGTTCCTTTAATATTTCTTGTGGGACTGATTTATTGGTGGTGGACTCCCTTAGTTATATTTGTCTGGAAAAGTCTTTATTTCTCCTTCAAAACTGGATGATATCCTCACTGGGTAGAGAATTCTTTTTTCCTCTCAGCACTTTGCATATATCATGCCATTCCATTCTGGCTGATAGTTTTATGGAGGGTTCCTTGTATGTAAAAAGTTGTTTTTCTCTGCCTTTTTTTTTTTTTGAAACCATAAAACAATTTTATTAAGGATAGTACACTCTCAAGGTGGGAAAGCAGACAGGCCCAAAAGTGGCAACTGCTGTGAGCCTTCAAATAGGCCCAGAAGTGGCAACTGCTGTGAGCAGGTTCTTGTGTCATGGACTAGGTGGTTTTTTTTTTAATTTTTTAAATTTATTTTCAGCGTAACAATATTCATGTTTTTGCACCACACCCAGTGCTCCATGCAATCCGTGCCCTCTCCAATACCCACCACCTGGTTGCCCCAACCTCCCATCCCCCGCCCCTTCAAACCCCTCAGATTGTTTTTCAGAGTCCATAGTATCTCATGGTTCACCTGCCCCTCCAATTTCCCTCAACTCCCTTCTCCTCTCCATCTCCCCATGTCCTCCATGCTATTTGTTATGCTCCACAAATAAGTGAAACCATATGATAATTGACTCTCTCTGCTTGACTTATTTCACTCAGCATAATCTCTTCCAGTCCCATCCATGTTGCTACAAAAGTTGGGTATTCATCCTTTCTGATGGAGGCATAATACTCCATAGTGTATATGGACCACATCTTCTTTATCCATTTGTCCGTTGAAGGGCATCTTGGTTCTAGGTGGTTTTTAATGGGGGATGCTTCTAATCATCTGGTGGACTCTTCTCTCAGATTGGGAGGGACTCTTCCCAGATGAGGGACTCATCTGGAGGAGTCTTCTCTCAGATTTTGACCCTCTGAGGTTTGTACTGGAACCATTGTAGCAGCCTTCCTCCATCAAGGGGACTATAACTGCAATGCAAATGCATTATAATGAAGGTAGGGGTTGTCCTGAGGCAAAGGTGGAAGAGGGCAACACATGATCTGTACCTGTGGCCCTGGGTCTGTAGCCCCAGGGTCTTGGAAACTACATGGTCAGGATGTAGTAAGCCACAAAATCAGGATATTGTGTCCTCAGACTTCTAATGTATAACTTATTTATCACCATCCTTGCCTCCAGCTCATGTCTAACTAACTGCCTACCCTATTATTCCCCCTCCAAGCACTTGGGACTCTGAAATCTTTCAGGTCAAGGGATGAAGTTTCCTTGGGGTGTCCCTTCCACTGTTCATATTTAGCTTCCACCTAACATCTCCCCTGCTGCTTCAGAGAGTTTGGGCCCACTATTCTTGCTGTCAGGTGAAAGGAATTCCCAAGTGTGATGTCCATTCAGGGGTCCCATGTAGATGGAGGTGTTATGAGTAGAGATGATCTGGTAGCCTCAATATTTGGATGCTTATTTTGAGTTTAAATGCTTCTTGTCTGGGAGACACAAATTTACAAGTAAATTGAATAAGGATGGTCCTGCAAGAAGGAGAGCTGTTATGGAAATTAAGAGGCCCAGAAAAGGAAAGAGGCAGCCATGATAGCCAGCATAAAAAAATATTTTTTTTTTCAATTTGACCATCCTCGGTTAGCTTGATTATGAAACACCTAAGCATTTTCTAGAAAAGTTTTTTTTTGTTTGTTTACAGAGACCACATGTGAGTTGGAGGTAGTAGAGGGAGAGGGGCAAGAGAAGAGAATCTTTTTTTTTAACTTTTTATTTTTTTATTTTTATTTTTTATTTTTTATAAACATATAATATATTTGTATCCCCAGGGGTACAGGTCTGTGAATCGCCAGGTTTACACACTTCACAGCACTCACCATGGCACATACCCTCCCCAATGTCCATAACCCCACCCCCCAACCCCCCTCCCCCCATCAACCCTCAGTTTGTTTTGTGAGATTAAGAGTCACTTATGGTTTGTCTCCCTCCCAATCCCAAGGAGAAGAGAATCTTAAGCAGACTCCACACACATTGCAGAGGATAAGAGGGCTCATTCTCACAATAATGAGATTATTACCTGAGCCAAAATCAAGTCATACACTTAACTGAATGAGCCACCCAAGGCAGCCCTCTAGGAAGGTTTTGTTGTGTTATACCTTGATATTTCAACTGACCCCAAAACATTCTTCTCCTAGTAATGAATAGGTTCCTCCACTTTTAGCTGTAAAGACATAAGGCATAAGGGCCTGACAGTTCTCTAAGACCATAACTGCCAAGGAGTTAATCTGTATCTGGGTGTCAGAGAAAGTGGCTGCAATGTCCTCATTTATTTTGGACAGGGATTTAGATAGATTATAATAAATTTGGTGGGAGGAATGGATACTATAGCTTCCTATCGTCATTCTTGCAATGCTGATGAGAGACAAGATTCCTAGTAAGCTAGGTATTAAAGGTACAGCCTGTTTGGTGTGTCTTAAACCAGTGGTAATGGGAAGGGGTATAGGGACTGATCCCTCAAAGTAGGAAAACTGGGGAAGGACATGAGCCAAGGTGCAACTCCCTGTCCAGTTTGTAGGGAGGAAAGAATAACCCTGTTGCTGCTGACAAAGAGGATCCTGGCTGACAGTAGGAGGCACCCACGGGAATGATAGAAGACCCTCAGCTATCCAATTAGTTGGGGACCTATATTTCCACAGGAAATTTATGACTTGGATTGCCAAAGAAACAGTATTAAAATATGGGGCCTCAGAGGAGGAAGGAAAGGGGTGGAAGAATTTGACTGACAGCTTGCCAATGAGCATTCTCTTCTACCTGTGCTAAGTATAACTTTCCTTTGGTGGAGTTAAAAAGAATCAAGATGCCATGTTCTAGGAACTTGCTTATGAGGGGTTGGAGTCCTTGTCATGCCTCAAGGTGGACAGGGTATTGTTAGTTATTAGCATTCTTTAACTCTATTAACAGAGGAGTGGTGGTGACCACTCATTCTGGAAGCCCATCATCTCATATCTTAGAGTCTACTAACAAAACCTCTTCTAAAGAACTGGGGTTCAGAATTTCTCCAATTACTAGGAGTTGTGGGGTGACTCTGGTAACTTTGGTTCCTCCCAGAATGAGCCTAGCTCCTAGTTTGTTTAATATACCTCTTCCCACTAGGGGACAAGGGCACTGTAGCATAACCAGGAAGCAGTAGGAAAAGCTCTAATCTTTCCATAGGCAACAAAAAAGGGGGATGAAAGGCCGAGTTATTAGTTTGCCTGATACTTCCATCATTTTGCAAGAGTCTTTTTTTAAGATTGTATTTATATATTTGAGAGAGAAAGAGTGAGAAAGCATGAGAAGGACAAGGGTCAGAGGGAGAAGCAGACTCCCCACTGAGCAGGGAACACAATGTGGGACTCGATCTTGGGACTCCAGGATCATGAACTGAGCCGAAGGCAGTCACTTAACCAACTGAGCCACCCAGGTACCTGCATTTTTTAAAAAAGATTTTATTTGTTTATTTGACAGACGGAGGTCACAAGTAGGCAGAGAAGCAGGCAGAGAGATAGGAGGAATCAGGCTCCCTGCTGAGCAGAGAGCCCAATGCTGGGGCTCAATCCCAGGACCCTAGGACCATGACCTGAGCTAAAGGCAGAGGCTTTAAACTCTTCTAACCCATTGAGCCACCCAGGTGCCCCTGGGTACCTGCATTTTGCAAGTCTTAATCCAGAGAATGAGGTCAGGACAGAGTAAGTGGCCACAGTATCCAAAAAGAAAGTTGTTCTACCTGCCACATCCATCTTTATACATGACTCCAGTCAACTGATGGTTACTTCTTGTGGGGGGTGGTGGTGATGGGAGCAGAGGGTCCTTCATCCAACACCACCAGCAGGGCATCAGTTTCTGATCACTGAGTCTTTTGACCTTGGGGGCAGTTAGCTGTTCAATGTCCTGTCAGCTGACATTTAAGATAGGGTATTTTGGGGGACTTGTGCTGAATAGGACATTCCCACACCCAATGGCTAGTCCTACAGATCAGGCATTTTCCTGATCTCTTTTCAGGACAGAGTTGAATATCCTTGGAGTGGGCTCGGTCCTGTGGGTCCACTAGCAATTGGGTCTGCCTTACCACCTTCCTTTGTTCCTTCTCTGAAGAACTGACCTCTCCCTTTTGGTTCCTGTTACAAAACACAGGAGTTGCTGCTAATAGGAATTCCTCAAGAGTGGTGACTGAAAAAATTTAAAAAAAAAAATTTTAATTCTCTTTTATTTTTTCAGAAAAAAAAATTCTGATTCTCTTACTAGTTTTTGCAGCTTCCACCTGATATCTGAAGCAGACTAAGAAAAGAATTTGTCTTTTAGTATTATCTGTCCCTCAAAAGACCAGAGATCAAGGTTAGTATATTTAGTCACAGCCTCTTTAAGTCTTTCCAGAAAGGCGGTTTCCATTTGGCTTCTGTCTGACTGCAGCTGTCTTAAAGTAGCTGATGGATTTTTGTCAGCTGACTTTAACTTTGCCTTAACACAGAAAGTAGTCTCATTCTCATGTCTCTGAAGGTTGATTATAATCCCATCCCAGATTCATGGGAAGGACAGCAGTACCTCCTATTGGGTTTTTGGTATTAGAAAGGTGAAGACTATTAGCATAAACCCTGGCTTCCTTAAGAACAATTTTCCTTCTTGGTCTCTGAAAGAGTCTGTCATAAAGTGGTCATCACATCTTTCCAAGATAGATCATAAGCCAAGGTCAAATGCTAGAAGACCTCTATGTAACCATTTGGGTTACCAGAAAGCTTCCCCAGGTCTTGTTTAATCTGTTCAACTCTATGAATGAGAAAGGTTTTGAGTAACCTGAAGACAAAGCTCCTTGGCCACTTCAACCACGGGATGCAGCTTGGGGTGGGAAGCCCCTGGATATGTAAGCAGTGAATGGCGAGGGTCACAGGTTGGGAGACATGGATACAAACCAGCTGGCCTGGAAGGAGGGGCAGAGGGAGGAATAGAGGGTGAAGAAGATGGTTTGGGCAGTGCCAGTGCATTCTGAATTTCCTCCTCACAGAGGGACTTAGCATCTCTTGATAGGGTGTCCCTTGGCAACTACAAAGAAAGCCATGGGAAAATCTGTGGCACTGAATGTGTTAAAAGACAGGCTAGAAGGAGAAGGTCAGATTGCTGGGGATGAAGCTTCATCCAAGAAAGGACTATAGTGAAGATGGTTGTGGCTGGCACAGATGCAACAAGGAAATACATGATAAGAAACTTGAGATGATGAGGTGAGAGACACACAGACTAGTGGTCCCCAGCAGTAATAAAGAAGAGGGTTAAAATAATGAGTTAAAACATTCTCAAGAAAGCATGGGATAGATGGGGAAGGCTGAGAGGACATTCCTTGAAGGTGATGGTCCTCTAGAAATCCAAGTTTGAAGTGGTTGGGGAGACAGGAACCAGCCAAGAAAGGGGCAATTCAAACTGTTGTCCTCTAGAGGAGGCAGATAAGCGGAGTCAGAGGCAAAGTGATTTAAAGCACACCACCAAAAGGTGGCATGCAAGTTGGTGCAGCCACTTTGGAGAACAGTGTGGAGATTCCTTAAGAAATTAAAAATAGAGCTTCCCTATGACCCTGCAATTGCACTACTGGGTATTTACCCCAAAGATACAGATGTAATGAAAAGAAGGGCCATCTGTACTCCAATGTTTATAGCAGGAATGGCCACAGTCGCCAAACTGTGGAAAGAACCAAGATGCCCTTCAACGGACGAATGGATAAGGAAGATGTGGTCCATATACACTATGGAGTATTATGCCTCCATCAGAAAGGATGAATACCCAACTTTTGTAGCAACATGGACGGGACTGGAAGAGATTATGCTGAGTGAAATAAGTCAAGCAGAGAGAGTCAATTATCATATGGTTTCACTTATTTGTGGAGCATAACAAATAGCATGGAGGACATGGGGAGATGGAGAGGAGAAGGGAGTTGAGGGAAACTGGAAGGGGAGGTGAACCATGAGAGACTATGGACTCTGAAAAACAACCTGAGGGTTTTGAAGGGGCGGGGGGTGGGAGGTTGGGGGAACTAGGTGTTGGTTATTAGAGAGGGCATGTATTGCATGGAGCACTAGGTGTGGTGTAAAAACAATGAATACTGTTACGCTGAAAATAAATTTTAAAAAAAAAGTGGCAGCATGAAAATGATTGTCTCAGCTCTTGGTATGGACACAATAAAAAGTTAGAGATCAAGTGCCCAAAGTGAAAGCAGCAAACTGTTTGATTATGGACATTACACTCTCAAGTTGGGAGAGCAGGCAACTGCCTCTCTTTCTGGTTTTAATGTTATCTCTTTATATTTAGACATTTATATTATAATGTGTGTTGATGTGGGTCTCTTTGGGTTCATCTTGTTTGGAATTCTGGATTTGGAGGATTTTGAAGATTCCTGGATTTCCATGTCTCCTTACTTCCACAGGTTTGGGAAATTTTCAGCCATTATTTCCTCATATATTTTTTATTTTTTCTTTTTAAAAAAGATGTTATTTATTAATTTGAGAGAAATAGAAAGAGAGAGACCTGAGAGCAAGGTGAGATGTAGAGGGAGAAGCAGACTCTCCACTGAGCAGGGAGCCCAATGTGGGGCTCAATCCCAGGACCCTGGAGCTAGAGGCAGATGCTTAACCAACTGAGCCACCAAGGCACCCTGACCTTCTCAAATATTTTTTCTGCCTCTTTTCCCCTTCTCCTCCTGGGGTCCCAATAATGTGAATTATTCTGCTTAGTGTTGTCCCATGGGTCTGTTACTATATCTTTTTTTTATTTATTCTTTTTACTTTCTGCTGTTCTGTTTTTGTGAGTTTTATTCTGACTTTCAGATCACTGATTTTTTTTCTTCATTTGTCTGCTATTCAAACTAAAAATTTTTAGATCAGTTAATGTACTTTTCTGCTCTGTGTCTTCTTGTTGGTACCCTTTAATTTTTTATATTTTGCTGAAGCTCTCACTGTATTCATTCATTCATCTTTCATGTTTGGGAAGCCTTTTTATGACCATTACTTCAAACTCTTCTTGAGGTAATTGCTTGTCTCTCCTTTATTAAGGTTTTTTTCCTGGGGTTTTATCTTATTCTTTCATTTGGAACAAATCCTGTGTTTTCTCATTTTGCTTGACTCTCTATCTCTATATCTTAGGCAAGACAGCTGTCTCTCATAGTTTTTAATGTTGTCCCTTTTTAGGATGTGAACTTTATTATTTATTCTTGTCCTAGTTCTTAGTTGTCTTTCAAACTGTCTGTTCAATTTTTTCAGGCCCCCCTGTGCCCAGAAACACAGCTCCCCTGGCCACCAGAGTCCAGCACTCAAGGGACATCCTCTATATGTGCTGTATATACCCACTTCTTTTAGGGAACTATGTGGGGGTTGGGGGTGAGGTGTTCATCTACTGCAGGAGTGGCATAGTTGGATAGAGTGCTTGTCAGCATTCTCTGACAGTGCTACAGGAGTGGTGTGGAGTGGTAGGCATTAGCAGGTAAGGATAAGAGTGAAAAAATTGTACTTGCTAGCACCAAGGCTAACAAAGTAGAGGGAGAATATAAGAATGACATCCATTAGTACCTCTGTCCCTGTAGAGAGTCTCAACAGGCTTTTGATCCTCTTGAAAATGCATTAAGATTAGCAAATGAATCTCCTTCACATGTGATCTAGCTTCTTTTTAACTTCTCCTTTTGGGGCTGCCTGAGTGGTGCATTTGGAAGTATCCAAATCTTGTTTTTGACTCAAGTCATGATCTCAGTGTCCCGGCGTCAATCTGGAGTCAAGCTTCACCCTCAGTGTGGAGTGTGCTTGAGATTCTCTCTCTCCCTCTCCTTCTTCCCCTCCCACTCATGGTTTTCTCTCTCCCTCCCTCCCTCTCTCTCTAAAATAAATAAAAATTTTTTAAAAGTAAAAAAATGAACTGTTTCCTTTGTGCTGGATTCTGGAGTGAGTGAATCTGCATGTGAATATTTTAAGCGTGGAATCTCAATTACCTATAGCCCTAAGGTTCTCCTAAAGTATGCTCCATTGTTTTGACAAACCAAATATATTGAGATCTCATCTTTCCAAAACCAGTCTAAAGGGTTGTGGCCCCTGATGTAGAGCACAAACCACCTACTCCTCAGGGAGAATTTCCTTGTTTGTGAGATCCCTCCATTTTGTGGGTTGCCACTCCAGGGATGGAATTTTTAATGACACCACATCTCTGACTCACTTGTCTCTCTCAATGTGGCCCTTTATTCTTTGTTGGAGAGTAGGTATTCAGCCAGTTCTCAGGTTTTTTTTTTCCCCAGAGGGAATTGTTCCATTTAAATTTATGGTGTTTTAGAGAAAAAGGGCATTCAGGATCTTCTTATAATGTCATCTTAAATTTTTTTTTTCATTGAAGTATAGTTGATGCACAATGTTACATTAGTTCCAGGCGCTCAACTTAGTGATATGACAAGTTTATATATTTTGCTATGTTTGCCACAAGTGGAGCTACCATTTGTCTTGTTACAGTGTAATTGCAATGTCTTTTACTATACTCCTTATGTTGTGCCTTTCATTCCATAAATAGAAAACTGTATCTCCCTCTCCTTTTCACCCATTTTTCCCATCCCCATATCCACCTCCCCTCTGGCAAACATCAGCTTATTCTCTGTATTTATGTCTGCCTCTACTTCTGTTTGTTTATTCATTTATTTTTATTAGATTCTACATATGTGTAAAATCATATGGTATTTGTCCTTCTCAGACTGACTTATTTCACTGAACTTAATACCCTTAGCTCCATTCATGTTGCAATGACAAGATCTTATTAGTTTTTTTTGCTAATTTACATATATATATCAAATTAAATAAAAAATATTTATTTTTTAATAAATGATTAAACATTTCATGAATATTTAATTAAAGTATTTAATTTTTAAATATAATAAATAATAAAATATATATTTATATATGCTTTATGTATTTGTGCATGTATATATTTATATATATATACTTTATGTATTTGTGTGTATATATATATATATATATATACACACACATATACATATAATATACTTAAGTACTCCAATATTGACTTCATAGATATTGGCAAGTGTTATATCTTCTTGTTGGGTTGATCTCTTTATCAGTATAAAGTGTTCTTGTTTGTCTCATGTTACAGTCTTTGTTTTACAGTCTATTTTGCCTGATATAAAATTGCTACCCTGGCTTTTTTTCACTTCCATTTGCATGAAATATTTTTTCCCATTATATCACTTTTAGTCTTCATGTGTCTTTAGGTCTGATGTGAGTTTCTTGTAGGCACCATAGAGATGGGTATTGTTATTTTATCCATTTCATCACCCTATGTTTTTGATTGGAATATTTAGGCCACCTAAATACCTATGGGTATGTACTTACTGCAATTTAGTTAATTACATTCTGGTTATTGTTGTAGTTTTTTTTCTGTTCCTCTCTTTTCTTGATCTTTTTTCTTGTGATTGATGACTTTCTGTAGTGTTATGCTTACATTATTTTCTCTTTATTTTCTGTGTAAATGTTATAGGTTTTTGTTTTGTAGTTATCATAAGATTCCTATATAATATCCTAAGTATATAGCAGTCTATATTAACAGTCATGTAAGTTTGAACACATCTAAAAGAAATTCCTTTTTACTACCCCTCAGCATTATATATATATATACATATATACATATATATATACACACACACATATATAGTCATAGTTTACATATTTTTATATTGTAATTTCCCTGAACTAATTTTAAGATATAATTGATTTTACTACTTTTGTATTTTAACCTTCATACTAGGCTTATACGTGATTGCTCTGCTACCTTTAATATATGTTTGCTTTTCCTCATGAAATATTTTCCTTTTATAATTTTCTTACTTTTAATTATGGCCTTTTCTAAACTGTAGAAAGAGCTGAGATGTCCTTCAGCAGAGGAATGGATAAAGATGTGGTATACATATATACAATGGAGCATTACTCAGCCAACAGAAAGGATTAATGCCATTTACATCAACATGGATGGAACTGGAGGGTATTATGATGAGTGAAATAAGTCAGTGAGAGAAAGAAAATTATCAGACATTTTCACTCATATGTGGAATATAAGAAACAGCACAGAGGATCACAGGGGAAGGGAAGGAAAATTGCATGGGAAGTCATCAGAGAGGGAGAAAAACCATGAGAGACTCAAGTATAAGAAACAAACTGAGGGTTGCTGGAAGGGAGGTGGGTGAGGGGATGGGGTAATTGGGTGATGGGCATTAAAAAGGGCATGTGATGTGATAAGCACTGGGTGTTATACACAATTGATAAATTATTGAACACTACAACTGAAACTAATGATTTACTATATGTTGGCTAATTGAATTTTAATTTAAAAAATGAAAAAAAATTATGGCCTTTTCTTTCCCACTTAAATATGTCCATCCTTTAACACTCATGTAAGGCCTGTTTAGTGGTGATGAACTCCTTTAATTTTTGTTTGGGAAATTCATTAACTTTCATTAAAATCTGAATGATAACCTTGCTAGGTAGAATACTCTTGAATATGTTTTTTTTTTTTCAGCACTTTAAATATATTATGACACTGTCTTCTGACCTACAAATTTTTGCTTAAAAATCCACTGATAGCTTTATGGGGTTTCCCTTGTGTGTAACTAGTTGGTACTCTCTTGTTGGCTTTAAATTTTTCTCATTACTAATTTTTGACATTTTAATTATTACATGTCAGATTTTCTATTTCTTCTTGTTTCAGTTTTGGTAGTTTGTATGTCCCAAGGAATGCATCCATTTCTTCCAGATTGCCTAAGTTTTTGGCATATCATTGCTCATGATATATTCTTATAATTGTTTGTATCTCTGTATTGTTGGTTGTGATCACTCATCTTTTATTCATAATTTTATTTATTTTGGTCTTTTCTCTTTTCTTTTTGATGAGTCTCGTTAGAGGTTTAATGATCTTATTAATTCTTTCAGCGAACCAATCCCAGATTTGTTGATCTGTTCTACTGGTTTTTTTAAATTTCTGTATCTTTGACTTCTTTGTTTTTTAAAATAGTTTCTGGGGTTCCTGTGTGGCTCAGTTGGTTAAGTGTCTGCCTTCAGCTCAGGTCATGATCCTAGGGTACTGGGATCAAGCCCTGCATTAGGCTCCCTGTTCAACAGGGAGTCTGCTTCTTTCTCTACCTCGCACCTTACTCTCAGAGTCTCTCTCTCTCTCTCTCACCCTTTCTCAAATAAATAAGTAAAATCTTTTTTAAAAAGGAAAAAGAAAAAATAGTTGAAGAAATAATGGCTGAAAACTTCTCAAACCTGTGGAAGTAAGGAGACATGGAAATCCATGAATCTCCCAATCTGGGTAAAATGGATGCCTTCCTGGAAACTTATAAACTACCAAAACTGAACCAGGAAGAAATAGAAAACCTGAACGGACCCATAACCAGCAAAGAAGTTGACTCAGTAACCAAATAATCTCCCAAAAAACAAAAGTCCAGGGCCAGTTGGTTTCTTGGTAGAATTCTAACAAACATTTAAAGAAAAAATAATATCTATTCTTCTGAAACTATTCCAGAAAATAGAAATGGAAGGAAAACTTCCAGATTCATTCTATGAGGCCAGCATTATGTTGGTCCCCAAACCGTACAAAGACCCCACCAAAAAGGAAAATTACAGACCAATATCCCTGATGAACATGGGTAACAAAATTCTCACCAAGATACTAGCTTATAAGATCCAACAGTACATTAAAAGAATTATTCACCACAACGAAGTGGAATTTATTCTTCAGCTGAAGGGGTGATTCACCATCTGCAAATCAATCAAAGTGATATACTGCATTCATAAAAGAAAGGATAAGTACCATATGGTCTTCTCAATAGATGTAGAAACAGCAAAATACAGCATCCTATCATGATAAAAACCCTTAGGAAAGTAGGGATAGAGGGAACATAGCTCAAGGTCATAAAAGCCATATACCAAAGTCCCACAGGTAATATCATCCTTAATGGGTTAAAACTGAGAGCTTTTACCTTAAGGTCAGGAACATAACAGGGATGTCCACTCTTACCATTGTTGTTCAACATAGTCGTGGAAGCCGTAGCCTCAGCAGTCAGAAAACAAAAAGAAATAAAATCATCTTAATCAATAAAGAACAAGTCAAAACTTCACTCTTCACAGAAGACATGATACTTTATGTAGAAAACCCCAAAAACTCAAATAAAAATTGCTAGATCTGATGCAAGAATTCAAAGAAGTTGCAGGATATAAAATCAATGCATAGAAATCAGTTATATGTCTACATGCTAACAATGAGGCAGAAGAAAGAGAAATCAAAGAATCAATCCCATTTACAATTGCACCAAAACTGTAAGACACCTAGGAATAAACATAACCAAAAAGGTTTACCACCTTAATTAAAAAAAAAAAATAGGTAAGAACCATATGATCCTTTCAACAGATGCAGAAAAAATGCATTAGACAAATTGCAACATCCATTCATGATAAAAACCCACAACAAAGTAGGGAATGAGGAAGCATACCTCAACATCATAAAGACCATGTACAAAAAACCCACAGCTAACATCATCTTCAATAGGCAAAAACTGACAGCTTTTCCCCTAAGGTCAGGATGATGACAAGGATATACAGTCTCACCACTGTTGTTCAGCATAGTACTGAAAGTCATAGCCTCAGCTAACAGAAAAGAAGATATAAAAATCATCCAAATTGGCAAAGAACAAGTCAAAGTTATACTCTTCACAGATGACATGATACTCCATGTTTAAAATCCAAAGGATTGGGATGCCTGGGTAGCTCAGTGGGTTAAGCCTCTGCCTTCAGCTCAGGTCATGATCTCAGGGTCCTGGGATCAAGCCCCGCATCATGCTCTCTGCTCATCAGGGAGCCTGCTTCCCCCCTCTCTCTCCGCCCACCTCTCTGCCTACTTGTGATCTCTCTCTGTCAAATAAATAAATAAAATCTTTTAAAATCCAAAGAACCCCACCAAAAAATTGCGAGAACTGATACAGGAATTCAACAAAGTTGCAGAATACAAAATCCATGCACAGAACTCAGTTGTATTTCTATAGACTAACAACAAGACAGAAGAAAGATAAATCAAGGAATCTATCCTATTACAGTGGCACAAAAAACCATTACATATGTCAATATTAACCTAACAAATGAGATAATAGAAAACTTTAGAACACTTAGGAAAGAAATTGAGAAAGACACACAAAAATAGGAAAACATCCCATGCTCATGATGGGAAGAACAAATATTGTTAAAATGTTAATGCTACCCAAAGCAATCTATGCATTCAGTGCAATCCCTATCAAAATACCATCAACAAATTTTTTTTCACAGAGCTGGAACAAATGATCCTAAATTTTGTATGGAACCAGAAAAGACCCCAATAGCCAAAGTAATGTTGAAAAAGAAACCAAAACTGGAATCATTCCATTTCTGGACTTCAAGTTGTATTACAAAGCCGTAATTATCACGACAGTATGGTACAGGCATAAAAACAGTCACATAGATTAATGGAGCAGACTAGAGAATCCACAAATGGATCTTCAACTCTATAGTCAACTAATCTTCAACAAAGCAGGAAGGCATATCCAATGGAAAAAAGACAGTCTTCAGCAAATGGTGTTGGGAAAATCGGACAGGCCACATGCAGAAGAATGAAACTGGACAATTTTCTTACAATATATGTAAAAATAAACTGAAAATGGATGAAAGACCTAAATGTGAGATATGAATCCATCAAAATCCTAGAAGAGAACACAAGCAGCAACCTCTTTGACCTAGGCCACAGCAATTTCTTTCTGGAAATGTCTCCTAAGACAAGAGCAACAAAAGTAAAAAGGAACAATTGAATTTCATCAAGATTAAAAGCTTTTACACAGCAAAGGACAGCCAACAAATCTAAAAGGAAACCCACAGGATAGAAGAAGAAATATTTGCAAATGTCTTATCAGATAAAGTGCCAGTATCCAAAATCTATGAAGGATTTATCAAACTCAACACCTAAAAAACAAACAATCCAGTCAAACAACAGGTAGAGGACATGAACAGACATTTCTCCAAGGAAAACACACAAATGTCCAACAGACACATGAAAAAATGCTCAACACCACATGGCATCAGGGAAATACAAATTAAAACCACAATAAGATACCACCTCACACTGGTCAAAATGACTAAAATGAACAAGTCAAGAAACAACAGATGTTGGAGAGGATGTGGAGAAAGGGGAGCCCTCTTACACTGTTGGTGAGAAGGTAAACTGGTGCAGCCACTCTGGAAAACAGTAAGAGGTTCCTCAAGAAGTTAAAGATAGAGCTACCCTGCTACCCAGAAATTGTACTACTTGGTATTTATTGAATGGATACAAACATAGTGATTCAAAGGGGCACATGCACTACAACCTTTATAGCAGCAATGTTCACAATAGCTAACATATGGAAAGAGCCCAGATGTCCATCAATAGATGAATAGATAAAGAAGAGGTAGTGTATATATATACAGTGGAATACTACAAAGCCATTGAAAGGAATAAAATCCTGCCATTTGTGACTTGGAAGGAACTGGAGGCCATTATGCTAACTGAAAAAAGTCAGTCAGAGAGAGACAAATACCACATAATTTCACTCATATGTGGATTTAAGAAGCAGAAATGAGCATGAGAGAAGGGATGGAAACAAAATAAAATGAAAAACAAGAGGGAGGCAAACCATATGACATTTAGACAGAAATTCATGGAGCTAGACAGCATAATGCTAAGTGATATGTCAGTAAAAGAAAAACAAACACCATATGATTTAAGATATGAAATATCTTAACTATAGGAAACACCTGAGGGTTGCTGGATGTAGGTGGATAGGGGATGGGCCAACTGGGAGATGGGCATTAAGGAGGGCACTTGATGTAATGAGCACTCGGTGTTGTATGCAAATGATGAAGCACTAAATTCTACCTCTGAAGCCAATAATACAGTATATGTTAATTAAATTGAAATTTAATAAAAAATGAAAAAATGCAACAACAACAACAAAAGAAATATAGGTATTGGGTGTCAGTGTTGTGGTTAGTGCAAGTGGCTCTGTGCTTTTACTGAGATGCCACTGAAGAAAATGTCACCTTCCAATTCTTTTATTCCTAGAGGGGTCTCTTTGTGAATGTGTCTCTTTGGGACATGTTCCAAGATGAGAAACTAACATCCCCGCTGTGTGCCCCAGGTGCTCTTCAGAATGCTGCTTTTATGTTGTATGTTTGTGAGCTGTTTGCCTGCCTTCTCTCCAAAAGCAGTTTAATGCCTCCAGGCTCTCCCTGATTCAAGCTGGTTGACCTTAAAGTCTCTAGGCTTTAATCCTGCTGGTTGAAAGAATTCAAGAAATTTGGTGTCTCTCACTTTCCAAGCCAATTCCTATGGGGATTCATTTTTCCTGTGTGCATGCCTATGTGTTAAGTTGTCTCTCATCCTTTCCACGACAGCAGTTCCCTCCCTCCTGCCATCTTTGACCCATTTTTTCCCCAAACTGTGCTTCTGCACTTCATACCTTCTTCAGTTTGGACTCTTCACTATCTTTAGTTGTGAAGCTTGTTCTGCCAGTCTTCAGGGTGATTTCTGTTATGTTCAGGTGTTTTAACTGTTAATCTTGTTGTATTCACGAGACAAGACAAACCTAGGGTCCTCCTACTTTTGCTGCCATCATCCTTATTCCCTGGTATTTTATTATTTTTGGTGCAGTTGTTAATGGCATTCCTTTGTTAATTTCTCTTTCTGTTGCTTCATCAATGTAAAAAGTTTCTGCATATCAAATGAAACAATCAATAAAAGACAACCTACTGAATGAGAGAAGATATTTGCAAATGACATATCCAATACAGTGTTAGTATCCAAAATATGTAAATAACTTATAAAACTCAACACCCAAAAATGAACAATCCAATTAAAAAATGGGCAGAAGACATGAACAAACATTTCTCCAAAGAAGACATACAGATGGCCAACAGACACCTGAAAAGATTCTCATCATCACACATCATCAGAGAAATGCAATCAAAACTACAATGAGAAGCTACTTCACACCTATCTGAATGACTGAAATAAAAAACACAAGAAACAAGTATTGATGAAGAAATGGTGATAAAGGAACCCTTGTGTACTTTTGGTGGAAATGCAAACTGGTGCAGTCACTTTGGAAAATCGTATGGACATTTCTCAAACAATTGAAAATACAACTACCCTGCAACCCAGTAATCACACTACTGGATATTTAGCCAAAAAGTACAAAAACACTAATTCGAGATGATATTTGTACCTTTATGTTTATTTCAGCTTTATTTAGAATAGCCAAGTAATGGAAGCAGCCCAGTGTCCATCAACTGATGAATGGATAAAGAAGATGTGTGTGTGTGTTGATATATATGATGGATATATATATATATATATGTATATATATATATATCTGGTATATATTGGTATATATGGTGTGTATATATTGGTATATATACATACATATTGGTATGTATGGTGTGTGTGTATACATATAGTATATATGGTATATATATTGGTATGTATGGTATGCATACATATATATTGGTATATATGGTATGTATATTATATATGGTATATGTTGTATATATGGTATATATTGGTATATATAGCATATATATAGCATATATATATGGTATGTATATATATACACCATATATATTGGTATATATGGTGTATGTGTTTGTGTGTGTGTGTATATATATGAATTCATATATATATATATATATATATATATATATATATATGAATATTACTCATCCCTAAAAAAGACTGAAATTTAGACAGAAATTCATGGAGCTAGACAGCATAACGCTAAGTGATATAAGTCAGTAAAAGAAAAACAAACACCATATGATTTCACTTAAATGTGGAACTTAAAAAACAAACAAATAAACAAAAACAGCAGCAAAGGGAGAGAGAGAGAGAAAGAGATACCAAGAAACAGATTCTTAACTACAGATAACAAACTAATGGTTACCAGAAGGGAGTGGGTGGGGGAATGGGTGAAATAAGAGATGGGCATTAAAGAGTACACTTATCTTAATGAGAACAGAACAGTGTATAGAATTGTTGCATCACTATATTGTACACTTGAAAGTGATATAACACTGTATGTTAACTGTACCAGAATTTAAATTAAAAACTTAATTAAATAAAAAAAAATACCTGTCTGCAAGTTCCTCAAAATGTAGATCATTTGGCCAAGTAATTCTAGTCATGGATATATGTTCAAAAAGAAATAAAATTATGTCCACACAGAAATCAGACACATATGTTCAGAGCATTATTTATAATAGCTTCAAAATGGAAACTACTCCAATATTCATCAATGGATTAATGGATATACAAATGTGGTATATCCATTCACTGCCATATAAATAGGACATTAAAAGGAAGGAAATACTGTTACATGCTATAATATGGATGAAACTTGAAATGAAATAAGCCAATAATAAAAGACCATACATGATATTTTTCCATTTATATGAAATGTCCAGAAGCAACAAATCTGTACAGAAAGAAAATAGATTAGTGATTAATTAAATAGATTAGTGATTAGAATTCAGAAGAAGTGATAGGCCAAATTTGTGGGGTTGTATTTTAAAGTGATAAAAATATTCTGAAGTTTATCGGAGTGATTGATAATTGCATAATTCTATGAATATGCTAAAAACTATATAGTAGTTTACCAGAATTTCCTATACTTTCACCAGATGGGTTGAATGGTATCTGAATTATATCTCCATAAAATTGTTACAAAAATTTTATGAATAAATGTTCTTGGCAATATTACTTGTAATAGCCAAAATTGGAACAACCCAACAGATGACTGGATAAATAAATTTTGGTATATCTATATAGTGGAATATTATTCAGTCATAAAAATGAATGAAATTCTGGCACATGCTACAAAGTGGATAAATTTGAGAAACTTCTTACTGAAAGAAGCCAGATGCAACAGATTTATATATTATATGAATCCATTTATATGAAATGTCACATAAAAGCAAATATATAGAGTGTCATCCCAAATGGCTATGTAAGAAGACCCTGAACTCACCTCCTGCACAGAGCACACTAAGTGACACCTATTTATTGAGCAATTCCTCCTGAAGAAGAACTTAAGGCCAACTGAAGAGCTTTTGCAGAAGAGAAAATGGAGAGATTGTCAAATGAAAACATCAAGAGAGACAGAGACATGATAAGAAAGGGAATCCCCATCCCTGACTCTGTGAACTGCAGTGGGGATGGATGGTACTGAGAGACCTAGAACAGATTCCTCTGTCCTTGGGTGCAGAAAAAAAAAAAAAAGGAAGACATGGTTCAAAGGAGCAACCAGTTTATAAAAGAGCCAGCATTAGAACTCCACTAAATGGTGAATGAGCTGCAGAAACTCATTCTGAGTCAGAGGAACTATAAAACAACATAGTTCATGTTTTGCCTCCAACTTGAAATTACAGATCAGATCTGGGTCTGTAGATGAAGCCAGCTTGCCACTTCAGCAAACCCCTGGTCCCCTAGCTCACACCAGCCCAGATCACATGGGGGCACAGAAGAAAACCGTGGTTTAAAAGAGCAACTAGCATATAACTGAGCCAGTCGCATGACTATGTGAAATGGCAGAATTGCTGCAGGAATGCTTTGAGAGTGGGAAGGGCTAGGAGACATAGTTTACATTCTTCTCCACCTTGGAAGCACAGAACAATGCAGCATCCAGGTGCCCTAATCAGCCTGATGCCTCAGTGAGCCCCAAGCCTCTAGCCCATAGCAGCCACAACTGTCCCACCAAGGTGGTCAGAAGGCAATGCACACTGGGACACCTTGGTTAGTGCTCACAACAGTTCCAGCCATTGAGCCATGGTGACAAATGTGCAAAGCACCCTAGAGCACTCCAGGTTCACAGCACTTTGTCTTCAGTTGACTTTTTAGGGTACCCCCAGTGTAGAGAATTTCAGAACCTTCCAACTGATATCTGCTTCAGATCCAGCCAGCCTTCCAGGATTCCCCATGCACATGGACATGCTGGAACATTTCCCCCACCCCAGACTCAGCTCCAGTTGTCAAGCCAGAAAACCCCCTGCACTGACAACCCTGGAACACCCTCGCTTACACTCAGTTCAGTTTCAGCTCTCATGCCAAGGTGCCACTCGTGCCACCTTCTGGCTTGCAACCCACTTTAGTTTCAAGTATCCTGCCAGGGAACACTCTGAGTAGAGAACATAGGGGTCTCTTAGCCCACACAACACCTAAGCTCCAGTTGCCCCCCCAAGAAACCTCTTCCCCAGAGTGCTCAGGGGAACGTGCCTCCTTATACCCATTTCAGCTTCATCTGACCTGCCAAGGTGCCCTCAGTGCATAGAACGTGGAAACACACCATCTTGCATAAACTTCAGCTTTGATATCCTGCCAGAGCACCTTGCATGTGTAGAACATTGGGATATACCAGTTTGCATGCACTTTGGCCTAAGCTATCTGACTAGAGCACCCACTGCATTGAGAGGCATGGGATTTCCAACCCACGCCAGTCACGGCTCCAGCCAGACAGCAAAATTCACCAAGAACACATAGTCTACGTAAGGGAATGACCATACCCAAGATCATGACTTCAACTTTAAAAGTTATCTGTACCTCAGGGTGCCTGGGTGACTCAGTGGGTTAAAACCTCTGCCTTTGGCTCAGGTAATGATCCCAGGGTCCTGGGATCAAGTCCCACATCAGGATCTCTGCTTCGCTCTACCTGCCTGCCTCTCTGCCTGCCTGTGATCTCTGTCTGTCAAATAAATAAATAAAATCTTTAAAAAGATAGAAGTATCTGTACCTCTTGATCCATAAAAATAAACATAAAAAAAATCAAGCAAAGGGAGACAAGATGGTGGAGAACTAGGAGGAGGCGACGCTTCAACCTGTACCCTAAAGTGAGCTGACTACCTACCAAAGAACTCTGATCACTCATGAAATCAGCCTGAGATTAGAATTATCCATGTCTGGATCTCTATGGGGGCAGAAGACACCAGTGGGCAGGTAAAGCGGAGTGGGAACGTCGGACTGATATCGGAAGATAAACAAAAGGGGGAGGGAGCCACCAGAAGCCACCCTTTGGAAAGCAATACCCCAATACAAGAGTGCCCTGTGACTGGGGACCAGCATTAACTTGGAGTCTGGTTGAAAGCACTCAAAAAGACCAAAGGATCATGGGGGGAAATTGTGGGAATCGGGGCGGTTAGGGACAGGGGCTTAAGTCCCCGGAGCAAGGACAGCCAACAACCAGGGGGAAAAAAAAAAGACAAGAGAACAACCACCACTACTTCATAGACACAACTTTTATTTTTAATCCGTTCCCACTATTCTGGTTCATTTTCTTAATATAGATAATTTTTTAACCTATTTACCATCAAAGGGAGATGTCCAGTACATCAAATTCCATAATAGCCTTTTAACCTGAACTTTTTGATACATATACCTGTGTTTTTCTTTTGCTTTTCTATTTTTAAATTTTTTTAAATTTTAGTTTAGTTTAGTTTATTCTTTTTTCATTTTTTATTTTTTTAATATACATATAGAGTTAAACTTCAAGGTAATCCCCTTTCCCCAATCAATGCTACCCCTAGGGTAAACCAATTTTTAATCCCTCTTTATCTTAGGAAAGTTGAGTCCTTTAACAAAGATATCAAGATACATCCAGGAAGAATCAAAATAACCTTCCTCGCCCACACTGAGAATTTATAACCACTCTCCCATCTTTTTCTTTCACCAGTGTTCCTGAGCATTTGTGTTTGTCCTGATAGTATATAAATCTTATACTTGGGGTTCTTTTTGATGAGATTTTTTGTTTGTTTGTTTTGCATGTGTGTGTGTGTGTGTGTGTGTGTGTATTTTCTCTTGTCATCTAATTTTATCAGTCTTTTTGTTTGTCTGTTTTTGTTTGTATACTTCATAAATCTTACCTTGGGACCCATTTGGGCTGAGCCTTCTCTTTTATCTTATCTTTCTTTTTTTCCCTGTCTCCCTCTCTCTCTTTTTTTTTTCTTTTTTCTCTTTCTTTTTTCTATCGTTTGGGTAGGGACTCTTGATTGCTCAGAAGTGTTCCAGGGTGCACCTTGACTGCACCACGGTCAATACATCCAGCTACATCCATTCAGCCATCTTTCACCAAAATGACTAGGAGGAGGAATACCCAACAGAAGAAAAATTCAGAGTCTGGGCCTTCTGCAACAGAGCTAATGGCTATCGACATAGACCATATATCGGAAAGGGAATTCAAGCTAACATTTATCCAGGCAATAGCTAGATTGGAGAAAGGCATGGATGACAAAATGGAATTGATTAGGACAGAACTGAAAGCCACCAGGGATGAGGTTCACAATATTAGGGCAGAACTGAAAGCCACCAGGGACGATGTTCACAATGTTCTCAACGAGTTCCAATCTAATCTAAACTCTCAAAAAGCTAGGGTAACTGAGACAGAAGATAGAATTAGTGATCTGGAGGACAAACAGATAGAGAGAAAGGATCAGGAGGAAGCCTGGAACAAACAGCTTAGAAGCCATGAAAACAGAATCAGGGAAATAAATGATGTCATGAAACATTCCAACGTCAGAATTATTGGAATCCTTGAAGGGGAGGAGAAAGAAAGAAGTCTAGAAGATATAGTAGAACAAGATCTCCATGAAAATTTTCCCAATCTTGCGAATGGAACCAGCGTTCCTGTACTAGAGGCAGAACGGTCTCCCCACAATACTGTAGATTCTCAAAAGTCCTCGAGACACCTGATAGTAAGAATAAGGAATCATAATTGTAGACAGTCTCTCTTGAAGGCAGCTAGGACAAAGACGCTCCTTACATACAGAGGAAAGCCCGTCAGAATAACGACAGACCTGTCCACAGAAACCTGGCAAGCCAGAAAGGGCTGGCAAGATATATTCAGGGCACTAAATGAGAAGAACATGCACTCAAGAATACTTTATCCAGCAAGACTGACATTCAAAATGGATGGAGCGATAAAGAGTTTCCAAGACCGGCAAGGCTTAAAAGAGTATGCAAACACCAAGCCAACACTGCAGGAAATATTAAGGGGGTTCTATAAAAGAGGAAAAATCCTAAGAATATCATTGAACAGAAATATGGAGACAATCTACAGAAAGGAAGACTTCAAAGGTAACACGATGTCAATAAAAACGTATCTATCAATAATCACTCTCAATGTGAATGGCCTAAATGCGCCCATAAAACGACACAGGGTTGCAGATTGGATAAAATGACAGGACCCATCCATATGTTGTCTACAAGAGACACATTTCAAACCTAAGGATACACCCAGACTGAAAGTGAAGGGATGGAGAAGCACCTTTCATGCCAATGGGCCTCAAAAGAAGGCTGGGGTAGCAATTCTCATATCAGATAAATTAGATTTTAAACTAAAGACTGTAGTCAGAGATACAGAAGGACACTACATCATTCTTAAAGGGACTGTCCAACAAGATGATCTAACAATTGTAAATATCTATGCCCCCAATATGGGAGCAGCCAATTACATAAGAAAACTGTTAATCAAGATAAAGAGTCATATTGATATGAATACATTAATAGTAGCAGATCTTAACATGCCTCTCTCAGAAATAGACAGATCATCCAAGGAGACAATCAATAAAGAAACAAGAGCATTGAATGACACATTGGACCAGATGGACCTCATAGATATATACAGAACATTCCACACTAAAACAGCAGAATACTCATTCTTCTCAAGTGCACATGGAACCTTCTCCAGAATAGACCACATACTGGGTCACAAATCAGGACTCAACCAATACCAAAAGACTGACATTATTCCCTGCATATTCTCAGATCACAATGCTTTGAAACTGGAGCTCAAACAGAAGGAAAACTTCGGAAAGAACTCAAACACCTGGAAGGTAAAGACCACCTAGCTTAAGAATACTTGGATCAACCAGGAGATCAAAGAAGAACTTAAACAATTCATGGAAACCAATGAGAATGAAGACACTTTGGTCCAAAACCCATGGGATACAGCAAAGGTGGTCCTAAGGGGGAAATACCTAGCCATCCAAGCCTCCCTAAAAAAAATTGAAAAATCCAGAATACACCACCTGTCTCTATACCTTAAAGAACTGGAGAATCAACAACAAATTAAGCGATCTCCACACACAAGAAGGGAAATAATCAAGATTAGAGCAGAGATCAATGAGATAGAAACTAGAGATACAGTAGAATGTATCAATGAAACTAGAAGCTGGTTTTTTGAAAGAATCAATAAGATTGATAAACCATTGGCCACACTAATCCAAAAGAAAAGAGAGAAAGCTCAAATTAATAAAATTATGAATGAAAGGGAGAGATCACAACTAACACCAAGGAAATAGAAACAATCACCAGAAGTTATTATCAACAGTTATATGCCAATACATTAAGCACCCTAGATGAAATGGATGCATTCCTGGAAAACTATAAACTCCTAAAATTGAACCAGGAAGAAATTGAGAACCTGGATTGACCGATATCTAGTAACAAGATTGAAGCAGTGATCAAAAACCTCCCAAAAAACAAAAGCCCAGGACCTTGTGGATTCCCTGCGGAATTCTACCAAACTTTCAAAGAAGAAATAACACCTAGTCTCCTGAAGCTGTTTCAGAAAATTGAAGCAGAAGGAAAACTTCCAGACTCTTTTTATGAAGCCAGCATTACCCTGATCCCAAAACCAGGCAAAGACCCCACAAAAAAGGAGAATTTCAGACCAATATCACTGATGAATATGGATGCTAATATTCTCAACAAGATCCTAGCAAACAGGATCCAACAGCACATTAAAAAGATTATCCACCATGACCAGGTGGGATTCATCCCTGGGTTACAAGGATGGTTCAACATTCTCAAATCAATCAATGTGATAGAACAAATCAATAAGAGAAGATAGAAGAACCACATGGTCCTCTCAATGGATGCAGAAAAAGCATTTGACAAAATCCAGCATCCGTTCCTGATTAAAACACTTCAAAATGTAGGGATAGAGGGAACATTCCTGAACCTCATAAAATCTATCTATGAAAGACCCACAGCAAATATCATCCTCAGTGGGAAAAAGCTCACAGCCTTCCCGTTGAGATCAGGAACACGACAAGGATGCCCACTCTCACCACTCTTGTTCAACATAGTATTAGAAGTCCTAGCAACAGCAATCAGACAACAAAGAGAAATAAAAGGTATCCAAATTGGCAATGAAGAAGTCAAACTCTCTCTCTTCGCAGATGACATAATTCTTTATTTGGAAAACCCAAAAGACTCCACCCCCAAACTACTAGAACTCATACAGCAATTCAGTAATGTGGCAGGATACAAAGTCAATGTACAGAAATCAGTGGCTTTCTTATACACTAACAATGAAAATACAGAAAGGGAAATTAGAGAATCGATTCCATTTACTATAGCACCAAGAACCATAAGATACCTGGGAATAAACCTAACCAAAGAGGTAAAGGATCTGTATTCAAGAAGCTACAGAACACTCATGAAAGAAATTGAAGAAGACACAAAAAGATGGAAGACCATTCCATGCTCTTGGATCGGAAGAATAAACATTGTTAAAATGTCTATACTGCCTAGAGCAATCTATACTTTTAATGCCATTCCAGTCAAAATTTCACCGGTATTTTTCAAAGAGCTGGAGCAAATAATCCTAAAATTTGTATGGAATCAGAAGAGACCCCGAATTGCTAAGGAAATGTTGAAAAACAAAAATAAAACTGGGAGCATCACGTTACCTGATTTCAAGCTTTACTACAAAGCTGTGATCACCAAGACAGCAAGGTACCGGCATAAAAACAGACACATAGACCAGTGGAACAGAGTAGAGAGCCCAGATATGGACCCTCAACTCAATGGTCAAATAATTTTCAACAAAGCTGGAAAAAATACATAGTGGAAAAAAGACAGTCTCTTCAATAAATGGTGCTGCGAAAATTGGACAGCTATATGTAGAAGAATGAAACTCGGCCATTCTCTTACACCGTACACAAAGATAAACTCGAAATGGATAAAATACCTCAACATGAGACAGGAATCCATCAGAATCCTAGAGGAGAACATAGGCAGTAACCTCTTCGATATCAGCCACAGCAACTTCTTTCAAGACATGTCTCCAAAGGCAAAGAAAACAAAAGGGAAAATGAACTTTTGGGACTTCATCAAGATCAAAAGCTTCTGCACAGCAAAGGAAACAGTCAACAAAACACAGAGGCAACCCACGGAATGGGAGAAGATATTTGCAAATGACAGTACAGACAAAAGGTTGATATCCAGGATCTATAAAGAACTTCTCAAACTCAACACACACAAAACAGATAATCGTGTCAAAAAATGGGCAGAAGACATGAACAGACACTTCTCCAAAGAAGACATACAAATGGCTATCAGACACACGAAAAAATGTTCATCATCACTAGCCATCAGGGAAATTCAAATTAAAACCACATTGAGATACCACCTTACACCATTTAGAATGGCCAAAATTAGCAAGAGAGAAAACAACGTGTGTTGGAGACGATGTGGAGAAAGGGGAACCCTCTTACACTGCTGGTGGGAATGCAAGTTGGTGAAGCCACTTTGGAGAATAGTGTGGAGATTCCTTAAAAAATTAAAAATAGAGCTTCCCTATGACCCTGCAATTGCCCTACTGGGTATTTACCCCAAAGATACAGATGTAGTGAAAGGAAGGGTCATCTGTACCCCAATGTTTATAGCAGCAATAGCCATGGTCGCCAAACTGTGGACAGAACCAAGATGCCCTTCAACGTACGAATGGATAAGGAAGATGTGGTCCATATACACTATGGAGTATTATGCCTCCATCAGAAAGGATGAATACCCAACTTTTGTAGCAACATGGATGGGACTGGAAGAGATTATGCTGAGTGAAATAAGTCAAGCAAAGAGAGTCAATTATATGGTTTCATTTATTTGAGGAGCATAACAAATAACATGGAGGACATAGGGAGATGGAGAGGAGAAGGGAATTGAGTGAAACTGGAAGGGGAGGTGAACCATGAGAGACTATTGACTCTAAATAGCAACCTGAGGGTTTTGAACGGGCAGGGGGTAGGTGGTTGGGGCAGCCAGTTGGTGAGTATTATGTAGCGCATGTATTGCATGGAGCACTGGGTGTGGTGCCTAAATAATGAATTCTGTTACACTGAAAAGAAATTAAAAAGAAAGAAAGAAAAAATAAATAATATTTAAAAATCAAGCAAAATGGGGAGAGAGAGGAATGTACTCCAAAATAAAACAAGACAAAACCTCAGAAAAAGAACTAAATGATTCAGAGATGAGCAATATGCCTGATATAGAATTTGAAGTTACAATGGTAAAGATGCTTGCCAGGTGGAAAGAATGGAAGAACTCAATGAGAACTTCAGTAATGAGATAAGAAATATAAACGGAACTAGAGTTGAAGAGTACAGTAACTGAAATAAATAATACAGTAGAGGGAATCAACATATTGACAAATGCAGGAGAATTTATCAATAACCTGGAAAATAGGGTAATGGAAAGCACCCAAGCTAAACAACAAAAAAAGGAATTCACATTATAGGGATCACAAGAAGAGAGAGAAATGAGCAGAAAATTTATTTGAAGAAATAACAGCTAAAAACTTTCCTAATCTAGGTAAGGAAATACACATCCAGGTTCAAGGAACATAAGGAGCTCCAAACAAGATGAACCCAAGGAGGTCCATACCATAGCGCATAATTAAAATGCAAAGCTTAAAGATAAAGAAAAAATCTTAAAAGCGGCAAAGAGAAACAAAATTTACTTTCAAGGAAAAAGGTATAAGGCTATCATCTTATTCAGCAAAACCTTGCAGGCCAGAAGCAAAGGACATGATATATTCAAAGTACTGAAAGGTGGGGGGAACTACAATCAAGAATACTTTATCCAGCAACGTCATCATTTAGATTTGAAGGAGACATAAAAGACATAAAAAGATGTAAAATATGACAATATACACATAAAATGTGGAGAAGGGAGTATAAAAGGAACAGAAGGGAAAAACAAAGCGAAGTTTTTGTTTCTTTTTCTGTTTTTTATTGGTTTTGTTTTATAATGTGTTTGAACTTAAAGGACAATCAGATTAGTAGAGACTGCTATTTACTTAGGATGTTACATATGAACTTCATGGAAACCACAAATCCAAAACCTATAATAGATACACAAAAAAACAGAGAAAGAAAGCCAAACATAATACTACAGATACTGATCAAACACAAAAAAAGCACAAGAGAAGAAGAAAAGAACTCAGAAGAACTAGAAACACAACAAGAAAAGAAATTTTTAAAGTTTTAAAAGTTATCTTTTAAAAGATAACTACATGACTATAAGTAGTCAAATGTAAATGGCCTAATTGTTCCAATGAAAAGATATAGGGTGCCAGAATGGATAAAAATACAAATCCATCTACAAACTGCCTACAGGAGACTCACCTCAGACTTAGATGCACAAATAGGTTGAAAGTGAAAGAATGGAAAAACATTCACTATTTAAATGAAAGTGAAAAACAAGCCATGATGTCAATACTTATGTCAGAAAAAATAGACTTTAATAAAAAGACAAGAGACAAAGAAGGGTATTACATAATGATAAAAGAATCAATCCTAAAAGAGGATATAACAATTTTAAATATCTACACACACAACATTGGAGCACCTAAGTACATACATTTTATTAATGGTTATAAAGAGAAATTGGTGGTAATACAATAACAGTAGGGGACTTTTACACTATACTTACATCAGTGGAGAGATCATGCAGATCGGAAAATCAGCAAGGACAAAGTGCCTTTGAATGACATATGGGACAAGATGGACATAACATATATAGAATATTCCATCCCAAAACAACAGAATACACATTGTTGTCAAACGCACATGGAACACTCTCCAGAATATATTACACAATAGGCCATAAAACATGCCTCAATGAATTTAAGAAAACTGAGATCATACCATGCACCTTTTCCAATCACAATGGTATGAAACTAGAAATAAATCACAAGAAAAAAAATCCTGGAAAAAGAAAACCAAACACATGGAGAATAAACAACATGATACTAAACAACCAATGTCCCAATGATTCAATCAAGAAAAATTTAAAAACATGGAGACAAATGAAAATGAAAACAAATGGCCCAAAATCTTTGGGACATAGCAAAAACAGTTCTGAGAAGGAAGTATATAGTAATACAAGTATACCTCAAGAAACAGAAAAAAAATGCTTAAATAAGTATTCTAACCTTACACCTAAAGGAAGGTGAAAAAGAAGAAGAAACAAAGTCCAAGGTAAGTAGAAGAAAAGAAATAATAAAGACTAGGAGAGAAATAAATGACAGAGACAGGAAAGAAAAGAAAGAAGAAAGAGAATGAAAGAAAATGAAAGAGAGAGGAAAGAAGGAAGGAAGGAAGGAAGGAAGGAAGGAGGGAAGGAAGGAATCATTGGACACTACATCAAAAACTAATGGTCTAATGGTGTACTATACAGTGGCTAACTGAAAATAATAAAAAGGAAAAAAATTTTAAAAAGAAAGAAAGAAAGAGAATATACATTCTTTTCAAATGCGCATGTGACATTCTCCACAAGAGATCACATATTGGGTCACAAATCAGGCCTCACCAAGTTCAAAAAGATATAAAGCAGACCATTCATATTTTCAGACCACAACACCTATGAAACTTGAAGTCACCCATAAGAAAAAATTTGGAAAAACAACAAAAACATGGAGGTAAAAAAACACTACTAAAGAATGAATCAGCCAACCAGGAAATTAAAGAAGATATTTTAAAAATATATGGAAGCCAATGAAAATGAAAACATGACAGTCCAAAATCTTTGGGATGCAGCATAAGTGGTACAGGCCTACCTCACAAAACAAGAAAAATCTCAAATATAAAACCTAACCTTACACCTAAAGGATGTAGAAAGAGAAAAACAAATGAAGACTAAAGCCTGTAGAAAGGGGGGAAATAATAAAGATCCAAGCAGAAATAAATGATACAGAAATTTTTTAAAAATCAGTAGAATAGATCGAAGAAATAAGGAGCCCCCCTAGCCAGACTTATCAGAAAGAAAAGAGAAAGGATCCAAATAAATAAAATCATAAATGAGAAAGGAGAAGTAATCAACACCACAAAAATACAATTATAAGAGAATATTATGAAAAATAATATGCCAAAAAATCAGGCGATCTGGAAGAAATGGATAAATTCCTAGAAACATATAAACAACAGAAATTGAAATGGAAGAAATAGAAAACTTAGACTAATAACCATCAGAGAAATAGAATCAGTAATCAAAACTCTCTGAAAAAAAACAAGAGTCCAGGGCCAGATGACTTCTAAGGAGAATTCTACCAAACATTGAAAGAGTTAATACTTATTCTTCTCAAAATGTTACAAAAAAATAGCAATGAAAGGAATACTTTCAAATTCATTCCATGAAGGCAGCATTATCCTGATTCCAAAATGAAAGACTTCACTAAAAAAGAGAACTACAGGCCAATATGCCTGATAAACATGGATGCAAAAATTCTCAACAAAATACTAGCAAATTGAATCAAATTGCATATTTTAAAAATATTTTATTTATTCATTTGATAGAGAGAGATCATAAGCAGGCAGAGCAGCAGGCAGAAAGAGAGGGGGGAAGCAGGCTCCCTGCATAGCAGACAGCCCAATGCAGGGTTTGATCCCAGGACCCTGAGATCATGACCTGAGCTGAAGGCAGAGGCTTAACCCACTGAGCCACCCAGGCGCTCCAGAATCAAATTGCATATTAAAGGAATCGTTCGCCACAATCAGGTGGGACTTATTCCTGGTCTGCAAGGGTGGTCCAATATTTGCAAATCAATGTGATACACCATGTTAATAAAAGAAAGGATAAATACTATATGATTGTCTCAGTAGATGCAGAAGAAGCATTTGAAAATGTAGAATATCCATTTATGATAAAAATCCTCAAAAAAGTAGGTCTAGAGGCAACACACCTCAACATCATAAAGACCATATACAAAAACCCACAACAAATATCATCCTCAATGGAGGAAAAAATGAGAGTTCTTCCTCTATGATCAGGAAGAAGACAGGGATGTCTACTGCTACCACTGATTTTTAACATAGCACTGGAAGTCCCAGTCTCAGCAATACAGAAAGAAATAAAAAGCATCTAAAGTGGCAAGGGAGAAGCCAATCTTTCACTATTGCTGATGATGTGATACTCTATATAGTAAACCCAAAAGACTCAACCAAAAATTGCTAGAACTGTTTTCATGAATTCTGTTATATTGCAGGACAAAAATCAATGTATAGAAATCTGTTGCACTTCTATACACAAATAGTGAAGCAGCAGAAAAAAAAAATCAAGGAATCAATCCCATTTACAATTACACTAAACACATAAGATACTTAGGAATAAACCTAACCAAAGAGATAAAAAAAACTGTACTCTGAAAAATAGAAAACACTTATGAAAGAAATTGAACATAACAAAAAGAAATGGAATAACATTCCATGCTTATGAATTGGAAGGAAAAATATTGTCAAAAGATCTATACTACCCAAAGCATTCTATACATGCAATGTAATCCTGATCAAAGTACCGCCAGCATTTTTCACAGAGCTAGAACAAATAATCCTAAAATTTGTATGGAACCAGAAAGACCGCAAATAGCCAATGCAATCTTGAAAAAGAGAAGCAAAAGTGGGGGCATCACAATTCTGGACTTCAAGTTATATTGCAAAGCTTAGTGGCCAAGACAGTATGGTACTAATGCAAAAAGAGACACATAGATCAATGGAACAGAATTAAAAAAACCCAGAAACAGACCCACAGCTATATGGTCAGCTCTTCTTCAACAAATCATGAAAGAATATCCAGTGGGAAATAAAGACAGTCTTTTCAACAAATGGTGCTGTGAAAACTGGACAGTAACATGCAGAAGAATAAAACTGGACCACTTTCTTACACCATACACACACACACACAAAAAAAAATTCAAAATGGATTAAAGAATTTAATATGAGTCCTGAAACCACAATAATCCTTGCAGAGAGTACAGGTAGTAATGTCTTTGACATTGGTTATAGCAACTTCTTTCTACATCGGTCCTCTGAGCTAAAGGAAACAAAAGTAAAAATAAATTATTTGAACTACATCAAAATAAAAAGCTTTTGCACAACAAAGGAAACAATCAAGAAAACTAAAATGCAACCTACTGAATGGGAGAAGATATTTGCAAGTGAGATATCTGATAAAGGGTCAGTATGCGAAATCCATGAAGAACTGCTAAAACTTAACAGCCAGAAAACAAATAATACAGTTAAAAAATGGGCAGAGAGCATGATTATACATTATTCCAAATAAGACATACAGGTGGCCGATGGACACATGAAAAGATGCTCAAAATCACTCATCATCATGGAAATGCAAATCAAAACTACAATGAAATATCTCACACCTGTCAGTATGATTAAAATTAACAACATGGGAAACAGATGTTGGTGAAGATGGGAAGCAAGTGAAACACTTTTACACTGTTTATGGGAATGCAAACTGGTGTAGCCACTCTGGAAAACAATATGGAAGTTCTTCAAAAAGTTAAAAATTGAATACACTATGATCCAGCAATAGCACTACCAACTATTTATTCAAAGGATATAAAAGTACTGATCAAAGGGATAAATGTACCCTGATTTTTTTTTAAAAATTATTGTTTTATTTTTATTTTTGAGAGAGAGAAAGAGATTGATGGGGGGGGGGGCAGAGGGAGAGAGAGAGAATCTTAAGCAAGCTTCATGCACAGTGTAGAGCCTGATGTGGGGCTCAATCTCACAATCCTGAGATCATGACCTGAGCTGAAATCAGGAGTCAGATAATTAACCAACTGAGCCACCCAGGTGCCTCTGTACTCTGATTTTTATAGCAGCATTATTAACAATAGCCAAATTATAGAAAGAGTCCAGATGTCCAACAACCGATGAGTGAATAAAGAACATAGTGGTATATTAATACAATAGACTATTACTCAGCCATAATAAAAAATGAAATCTTGCCATTTGCAAGGGTGTGGATGGAGCCTAAGTGTATTATGCTATGCAAAATTAGTCAGAGAATGACAAATACCATACGATTTCACTTATATGTAGAATTTAAGAAACAAAACAGTTGAACATGGGGAGCGGGGGAGAGGGGGGAGAGAGGCAGACCACAAAATGACTCTTAACTATAGAGAAGAAACTGAGGGTAACTGGAGAAGTGGGCAAGGGGATGGGTTGAGCGCATAATGGTTATTAAGGAGAGCCCTTGTTTTGAAGAGCACCAGGTGGTGTATGTATGTGATGAATCCCTGAATTCTACACCTGAAACTAATATGGCACTGTATGTTAACTAACTGAAAATTAAATAAAAACTTCAAAATAAAATAAAAGGTAATACATTTAGGAAGCAAAACAAGATAAAATATATTATTTTCACCCTAAAAATTGACTAAAATACCAGTATAGGAATGGGGCAATTTATATCAAAATTTAATTGTGGTAGACTGTGAGTATTGTTCCCTCCTTTGCATTACTGTAAAATTTCTAGTTTTTATAATGAGATATATTATTGCTATAATAATGAAAAAAGCGGTAAGTTATCTTTTAAAATCTCGAACTGGAAAATGAGCAATACAAACAAAAGGGTAAGTTGGGGTGAGGGCAAGAGTGGGATTCAGCCAATATAACATGCAAAAGAAAATTCAACCTAACAATTTTCAAAGACCACTTTAAAAAATAAAGCTCTTTTCATTTCTCAAGTTGGCAAAGATATTTTTAAAGATTTATTTCAAGGGAGTATCCCAATATTCGTGGCAGCAGAAATATGCCCAATCTATTTTTTTTTTAAACACAGTGGGTAAAAGAAAGGAAGAGCAGTATATTCTTTTTGTGACACTCTCCTGCCACCTACAGAAAACTATTTGAAAAACAACCAAGAAATTATTACGTTGACCTAAAATCCACTGCAGCAGATATTCCCTCAAATAAATAATCAGAAGAAATTTGATATTCCTCTTGAAATTTTGACTTCTCTGTGGTTACAGAAATAAAATAGAGATGGAGAAGTAGGAAGTCACAGACCTATCTTGCAAATGTAAAATTATCAAATTAAGGCAAGGAGGAGATTGACATGTATAGGAACAGATAAATTGAAGCATAAGGAATATAGAACATCTCCTGGAATATAAGAAACACCACATCCATTATAAAAGAACTGAAATCATACAGAGTGTATCACCTGAGAAGAATGTAGTCAAACCAGAAAACAACAGAAAGACAATAGGAAAATCTCAAAACTCTTGGGAATGACATAACACACTTAATAATCAAATGGGTCAAATTAGAAATCCAAAGGAAAAAAAATAATTAGAGCTAAATGAAAATATCTCATGCAACAAAATACAATATATGAGATGCAAGTAAAACAGGGCTGTGAGAAATTTATACTACTAAATACATGTTTTAGTAAAGAAGAAAGTTCTGAAGTCTATAAATTCCTACCTTAAGAAATTAGAATAACCCACCCTTCCATACCACTTCCATGGCCACAGCCAGACTCAGTGGGTGAGTGACCTGCCCCCTGTGTGACTTCTACAGCCACTGCCAGATCCATCTAGCAGGTGGGCACAACCTACCAAGGTAATGCCCCTTGTGGGCCTAGCTCTGATGGCCAATATGGATTTCATTTCTGGGACCCGTGAGTCTAAAAAATTAGAATGCTAGTTCAAGAGACAACAAGTCCTAGGGAAAGCTTAAAAGATAAGGTTTATTTTCTACACAAACCCACTCCTTCAAGACTGGGAGAGATACCTGTTTCTACCTAATATATGGAAACAAACACAAAGAGGCATGCAAAATATTGAATATGAAATATGTTCCAAACAAAAGAATAAGAAGAAAACACTAGAGGAAAACCTTAATGGAATAGAGATAAGTAATTTATCTGATAAGAACTCAAGGTAATAGTCATAAAGATGATCACTGAGTTTAGGAGAAGAATGGCTGAATACAGAGAAAATCCCTTAGAGAGATAGGAAATAATTAGAAAATAACAAACAGAAGTCAGGCAATTGAAGGTTAAAGTAACTAAACAAAACAAAGCAAAAAATAAACTAAAGTGATTCAGCAATGGACCAGATGAAGCTGAAGAAAGAATTGGTGAGAAATGGTAGAGGAACTCACTCAAACAAAACAAAGGGGAAAAAATGAAGATAGCTTAAGGGATGTACATGAGAACATCATGCCAGAATAACATTTGCATTATAAGGGTCTCAGCAGGAAAGAAGAGAAAGAGTTAGAAAACATATTTGAAAAATAATAGCTGAAAATTTCTCTAGCCAGGGGAAGAATACAGAAACCTAGATACAGGAAGTCTAGAGAGTTCAAAATAAGATGAAACCAAAGAGATGCACACCAAGACATATTATAATTAAACTGCCCAAAGTTAAAGATTAAGACAGAGTATTAAAAGCAGCAAGAGAAAACAACTTGTTATATACAAGGGTACCCCCATGAGATTATCAGCAAATTTTTCACCAAAAACTTTGCAGGCCAGAGTATAGTAGCATGATATAGTCAAAGTGTTGGCGGGGCGGGGAGCAAATTTCAATTCAAGAATACTCTACCTGGTGATATTATCATTAAGAATTGAAGGAGATTGGTGCCTGGGTGGCTCAGTGGGTTAAAGCCTCTGCCTTCGGCTCAGGTCATGGTCCCAGGGACACAGGATCAAACCCTGCATCGGGCTCTCTGCTCAGCGGGCAGCCTGCTTCCCCCTCTCTCTCTGTCTGCCTCTCTGCCAACTTGTGATCTTTCTCTGTCAAATAAATAAAAAAAATCTTTAAAAAAAAAAAGAATTGAAGGCGAGATCAAGGTTCTGAGATAAGCATAAGAAAAGGAGTTCACTATCATTAAACTGCCCCAAGAAATGTTAAAGAGATCACTTTAACCTGAAAGAAAGCATACTAGTTAGCAAAAAGAAAATATATGAAAGTAAAAATTTCACAAATAAAGGTAAATGTATATTTAAGGAAAGGGATTAAATATTTATAAAGTTAGTGTGAAGGTATAAAAGACAAAAGCTCTAAAAATAAGTATAACTATGTAAATCCTCAACCAAGTATTAGCATACCAAAATCAGCAATACATTGAAAACATCATACACCAATACCAAGTGGGATTTATTCCAGAGAGGCAACCCAGTTCGAAATCTGAAAATCAATCAACATGATACATCACATTAACAAAATAAAAATAAAAATCATATGATGAATTCAATAAATGCAGAAAAACCATTTGACAAAATTCAACATGCACTTAAAATAAAAACTCTAAAGAGGTAGTATGGAAGGAATGTACCTCAACATAATTAAAGCCATTATAAGTCAAGCCTGCAGCTCTCATCATACTCAATGGTGAAGAGATGAAAGCTTTTACTTTCAGATGAGGAGCAATATAAGAATGCCCAGGCTTACCACTTTGATTCAACATAGAAATGGAAGGCTTAGCTAGAGCAATTAGGCAGGAAAAAGATAAAAGGTAGCCATACTGGAAAGGAAGAAGTAAAACCATCACTACTGGAAGATGACATGATTTATAGACTACACCAAAAACCTACAACTAATAAATTCAGTAAAGTTGAAAGGTATAACATCAATATACAAAAATCGGTTGCATACTTCTATATTAACAATGAATTCTCAGAAAAAGAAATTAAGAGAACAATCCTATTTACAATTGCATCAAAAATAATAAAATACGAAGGAATAAACTTAACCAAGGAGAGTAAGGACCTATACACTGAAATATATAGGACACTAATTAAAGAAATTGAAAAAGACACAAATAAATGGAAAGATATTCCATGCTCAAAGACAAGAAAAATAATAATTTTTCTGATATCCATATTACCAAAAGCAGTCTACAGATGCAACACAATCTCTACCAAAATTCCAATAACATTTTTCACAGAAACGGAACAAACAACACTAAAATTTGTGTGGAACTACAAAATGTCCTGAACAACCTAAGTAGTCTCGGGAAAGAACAACAAAGCTGGAGTCAATACATTCCTGGATTTCAAACTATATTACAAAGTTATAGTAATCTGAAAAATATGACATTGACATAAAAATAAACAAATCAATGAAATAGAACAAAGACTTCAAATAAAGGCATGCATATACGGTCAATTAACTT